>NC_049980.1:14888229-14980388 GCF_000003815.2 Branchiostoma floridae | reverse complement strand
CAAACGAGCTCTCTTAGCGCTGTCTCTTCTGCGACCTGAGATTTCACAGATCGCCAAACGAATTACATAGAAACTCGAATCTTTTCACGCTTTGTGTGTTTCGTTGTCTGTTCAGTCACACTTTTACATTTTGTATGGTATGCCCAGTAAATTGACATCGCAGGTTACACAATTTTAGGTCGCAGCAAGACCGCAGTTTAGGGAAAAGAAATTATTCATTCAGCACTTTAGCTAACACAAATGAAAATAATATAAGTACTCTCCAGTGACCAAAATGGAACACTGGAGTGGGCTAGCGTGTGTGGCTATCCTTCAACACAAATCTGATCTTTTCGGCCAAGTATTCTCTCGTGTTGAGTGTTCTTGCCCACACACACATAGCCTAAACCTAATCCAAAAACTACCCCTTACCCTAACACTGGCTCTAACGCTTCCAAGTCATATTGTCTCTGTTTGCCTTACTTTACCCCTAACCATAACTCTGGCCCTGACCCTATCTTTCAGTAGAGACTGTAGGTAGTAGGCACTGGAACTGCCTGTACCTGTAGATCGCAGGCTCCACCAGCAGAAAATCCGATTGCAATCTGTTAACGTTCCAGTAGAACTGCCAATTGTACTTAAGGAGATCGCGATCGCAATCTTTGCCGTTAAAGGCCCTGAGTGGGATCTCTAACAGCAAAATGGCCAATGGAGAAAAACTCAATAAAATGTCTATCTGGCAAACATGTGGTGTTGTTTGATCATGGAGCAGGAAGGCGATGTTGGCACGGCTAAGTCCAATTGATGCAAGTCTTGGAAGAAATTCAATAGAATTTCGAAAAACTTTGAAAAGGTCGAGAGAAGGTAACTTGAGAAATGATAGGTTCACATGGAGAACTTGGCCCCACCCTTATCAACATCTGCCTTTACCACTAGTTACTATGACAGAATTAACCACATGTGCCTCGTCATCAAGAACGTTAACATGTGCACGTGTGTGTGTATTGCATTGAGTATATCTTCATGCGGGAAATAGAAATGCGAATTTACTGTGATACAGATTCGGACGTAATTGACCTTGCCGAGAAATTCCGTGTGCTCCATGGATCAATACGATAGTATAGGAAGCTCTAAAGCATTACGGCCATGCTGGCTTAAACTTTAAGATGCTTTTGTCCTAAAAGATAAAAGCACTTGCACTGGGAGATGAAATGGATTGTATTGATGGGTAGGGATTTGGGAGGCCGAAAGTGGCCAGCCTGTGATATGAGCTAGCTGTTATAAAACAAACGATGGCATGTGAGCTGCTATAAAAGTGTAATTTTGAGATTTTTCCATTTCAGATTGCAGTGTTAGCACATGATTTTGCAGTAACCACTTGACCGCTGTGATCCCAGATATATTTGAGGCGTGAGGAAATTAATACCGGAAATTGCTTTTGCGTGAAAGGAGGCGTAATCAGGATCTAACCGCACTCCAATCGCCAGATTGTCGATGAGATCAAAGCCAGCCTGGGGATGGTTGACCGGGGACAGTAGAGGTACGACCCTGGGCGACAAGAAGTTTTTCCGCCATGAAAGTAATCTACAGATAGCTGACAAACAACTAGACACCCACCTGTTACCCCCGTGAAAACGGAGGTATGGCCTTCGGTCTGTGTGTCCATAGTTATTCTAATATCATAGAGTGAACAGATGTGAAGTGGAAGATGGTGAAACCGAAGACTGGCAGGATGGGAAGGTTAGTCTTGCCCGAGTCTAAGTTCGTCCCGTAGACTGGCAGGGAGCATAATATGATCTAGAAGGATGCCAGATATTCTCAAATAAACCCTATCCCACTTGATTATAAGGATTACATATACTTGCGGGTATCAATTTCCCTGTTTCAAAAAGCGTAAATACTGTTAATTGTATAAACAAGCTAAGGAATGAGCAAATATATTCCGTAAGTTGCGATAAGATATCAAAAAGTCCATACTAATGGGTAAAAGAGGAAGAGATGTAAAGGAACAAAACTATAAAAATTCTGTTGTTTTGTATACCATGCCATTTGTGCAACCCTCTTGACCACTTAGATCTCATAAGGAAAATAATTATTTTGTTTCACTTCCACACGCCCGCATCAGTTTTGGGGAGCCCAGATACTGTCATCCTCATAACCGAATCAGTACGGCCTAATGAATAAAACATAGCATTCGCAAAGAAACTCACCGGGGTATATGTGCAATCTTTGATTTCTTGTTGCTATAGTAGGCCTAGTGGCTATACTGCAGCCAATACCAACCATCATCATCCTGAAACCATTTGGATCCGATAGAGAGTCGTTCTTCATACGTCTCTGGTAAATGGAATCTTGAGTTGTCTGTGGGAAACGTATGTTCTTAATGTAATAGCATGGTGGGCAGTATGGTAGTCATGCAATATCTCGTCGATTGTCGCAAAAATATCATGATACTCGAACGAAAGATTTAAGCTTAAAAGAGTTTTATTTTTGCCAAATCGCCTTTAATTTTGGTCTTATTTCCACCGAAACAAAATCACATCATTTTTTTCTATCGTACACTATAAAAAGTTTGTCTGGAAGAAGAATACCGGTCATCACTGAAACTGGCGATACTTTGAAACTCCCCGAATCTCTTTCCACCACTTTGAAAGAATATTCAGCACGCGTCTGGTCTACTCTACATCCACAGACTCATCCGCGCACCTCTGACTTTCGCCTGCTTTTGCATAATTCTTTCTTGTCATATAATCTTATACCTCCATGGAGTTGAGAGTAACGTATAGAAAAATGATTATGCGATGTCGCAATGTCACAAACCACATGGCATCAACGGCGTCATAGGTCGAAGAGCACCGTCTAAATCCATTTCAAATGACTGTTTCTTTTATGTGAAGAGGGTGTGCCAACAGTCTCAATGACCTATATACTACAAGTATGTCAGTGCAACAGAAGAACTTGTAGAGCTCCGTCCTGTTACAATATTGGTACATGTTGTCGGTCGTGCTACTTTGGACCACCAAGAAAGGTGTCTGTCAATCATATACCGGCTCCTCGTTAGGTCATTCAACTTTTGTTTATACCCTAGACACTACAGTAAATACAGTAATGCCATTTTCAGCAATAGTACGACTTGGGGTGGATGGCGCCGACATGAAGAGGTGGATTTGCGAACATTTTCTTCCGTTTTCATGAGGAGCCACATTTGATATCTTAAACTGTCTCACGGCTTAACGAGGCCATATCAACATGTGGGTAATAAATATAGTGTAATGTACGTTAAGAGGAGAGAGGGAAGACGTTGTAAACGTTACAGGGTAAATGATGATAATTGTGCCGGCCAGTGACGACCAGTCCATCATCTGGTCAACAGGGACGGAAGTTGGCTCTCAATAGTAGAGAATCATAGAAGGTGAATGTCAGACAGAACGCTCAGCAATATTTTTCACTCAAGCTAAGTTTTCATTTTCAATTAGTTACTTGTTTCTTGTACATGTTTCCTTCTTGATTAGATTCTTTAAACTAATGTTAATAAATACCGGTCAAACACCTATGCGTATGTAGAAGAAAATAGACAAATAGTTTTTGTTCCCAGTGAGTACATTGGTACGGCACAGTGTGCTGTCAACACCATGTTTTATGACTGAAACATAAGACTATTCCAAGATACATCTCACATACATGTGTTTTATTAATGATAGCTATCTTGTTATTTTGTGTAACCATGTCGGAAAACAATTCCAGACAGGTGCACAAGGTTCCTCTATCATGTCGGAAACACGCCCTGTTGTTTTCGTTGAATCTAAGCTGAATCTAAGTCTGTACTCATTTCCTGTGATTAATGGTGGGTTGACGTCTACTATACGAGAGTCCTTGAAGTCGCGCCAAGGAGAGCGTCCCTGATGGAGCTTTCAATTAAAGGTAGTTAATCTCCCTTTTCATCAGCAGTAGACGGATCGATGAGGCTGTAGTATACTGGACAGACTCCAGACATCATCAGAAAACCATGATGGCTACCAGGCAATCTAGGCTGACGTCACTGAAACAGTCGCTCAAAACTACAGCCCAACCTTGACATTTTCTACGAAAAGCACTCTGCTAGGCAAGGTAATAACAGAATTACTGTCTCTGCTTTTGATATGATATTCATTGGCATAAGTGGGGGAATTGCAAAGAAATCGTTGGTACCAAAATGAAAAATTCACATCGATGATTTCGCTGGCTTGCAGTGATATGTGCCCGGTTGATAGCCTGTTCTATAAAGTATAAATGTCAAAACATCTCTAGATCAACAAAAAGAATAATGAGAGGGCTTTTTATAATAATTTTTGCTCCATCCTCAAATGTAAATAAGATCAAACAAAAAGAGTAGTGTGTGGAGCTGCATGGATGAAGCATGATGAATACAGATTCACACCTTTGCAGGCATGTTGTCTGAGACGTGCGAGGAATCATGAAGACTTCCTGCTGCGACATTTGGGAGAATCTTTTACCGTGATGATTTCAGAGAAAAGTAAATAAAAACATAACCAGTTTACTGTACAATATAAGATCTCGGAACGGCCAATATTGGCAACAACTGATATTTATTTTGGTGTATGTATATGAAATGGTATGGTCTAGAAAGGATTGTACTACTCGAGTTAGACACTAGTCAGGCTGGTAAGATGCCAAAGACCCTGGCAACAGATAAAAGCGATTTATGAAGTTATATATTACACTTGTAAGAAGATTACATGGTAAACTTCTCAAATATAAACGTCCCGTGTAGTGTTTGGTGTAGAAAGTGACTTAAAATGAAACATATACAGCATTATATATAACAGCATTTTAGTCAGCGAATACTACTTGATGAATGCCACTTAAGTGAAAAATTCAAAAATCAGTCACTCTTGATACATCTTAGTTGTACCGTCCTTTAGCGTTGCACCCCTCCACCACGCCTATCACACCTGTCGTATCGAAGCAACTCTCTCAATCGTTAAACACGCTGTTACATGACCAAGTTGGAATCAGAAAAGTCCGATTATGTTTTTCTCACGTGAATGACCTTGACTGTGTGAGTTTTATTCGTTAACACTTTGCCACGGTGTCGTACATCCGGGGTAATTGGCTCCCCGTCGCGAGGACCTTCACAGCTGGGTATCAATCGTCTCCAGACGTGTCATCGATTACTGTCCAAGAAAGTAGTCCAGCAGAGGAGGCTCCCAGGAATCAGAGTCAGGGATGACAGGATGGCCAGGATAAGGTATACGGTCGACTGCAGTGAAGCTGTGATGAGAAGGGATAAGGAGGAGTGCAGTTAAGCGTTACTCGTTCAATTGTTCCACGTCTGTCTAATCAGTGAGTCTCATCATTAAAACTTGCTACCGGCTCGACATTATGGTAGAGACAACAAGAACTCAGATCATGTACTTACTACTGCTGCATCTTGAAACAGCAAAGGCGTCGATTGGTCCTGAATTCTCCCTGAATCCTGCAAATGCAGCCACTCATTAGAATTAAGTCGATGAACGTTAGATATCTATATTTCAACACACAATACAAAAGTTACCCAAACAACTGGACAGATTTTGTGATCCCTACATCAGATTGTCGTGATTTCACAAAAGAAGTAAATTTTGATTGTCATCGATTAAAACAGAAACATCCATTTGTGTGAGTAGTCTTTGTTCTCATTAAAATTGTACTTGTGGCAAGCAATGGTCCTCAACAGAGTGTAAACTATCGATTGTTAAATGCAAATGCTAACTTCAAAGCAGAATGGTTCAGGCACAAGTCCCACCATGCACGCAGAATCTCATTAGCCTTTGATAGATTTTAGTAACCCTTCAATTGTCAGGTGATCCCAGCCATTGTCCGAACCCTGATTGTACGGTTTTAGTTTCCAGCAATAATAACATGCATTGTGCACTTTATCTTTTTGCAGATACGAAGAGGCAAATCCCTGCCACTTCACTTTAGTTTTTGATCTATCAGAAATTTCCATTGATACGAAGGGACGGCACGATGAGTCAACACATGTATTTATTTTCTGAATGATGAAATGAACACATAGGGCGTTCAACAATGCCAGTACACCAGTAAAACTATGAACATTTTTTTGTATTCGTACCACGTGTCGAGGACCACCTAGTTTCTTCGAAATACCTCCAGTCGGATCGAGGCCAGCTAGTCCAGTAGTCAGCGCCAGAGATGTCGGGACGTGGCGACCCTCCAATTGCTGAAGCAATGATAGAAATATTGATATCTAGAAAGGTTGTACACGAATATCCGTGTTATGCAGGACATTTGCCCAAAGTCTGAAATGCATCAGCTGCCTTTTGTTTCTGTAGAAGCATTGGCAAGGTATATAATATTATAATTCATTACAAACAGGACATAGGGGTCGACTACTCATGGAGTATCTGAACCATCATCGACGTTCGCTGTGGATGCCCTAACGCTATCAAACTCAATGTGCTAGGAAACTAGCTGGCAGATGTTTCACATGTAAACGTTTATCTATGACATTCACAAGATACAATAACCAACTTTTGCGATGTATTACTGAAAAAAGAGCATAAGAGCACTCGAGAGTCTTCCAGTTTTAAATGGACTATCTCTACATTCTGGTATATGTACTGCGGATTAGGGCAGCAACATAATGCGTGAAGTAATTTGTCGGTAATCAATGACCTTTGAATTGCACGAACCATTGGTAGAAAGTAAGCCATGCAACAACCGGATGGTTGGAAATACTCCTCCACATCAAAACTCTCTCTCTCTACCAGCAGATGGACTTATTACATGCCTTTGGATATGCTATCATTGATCTAGAACGCATCGCAGAATTCAATTTGAAAGAGAGTTAGAAAGCTAAGGGGAAATGGCTTTTCTATTTGTCCTTCATAAATCAACAAATTTGGTAATTTCTCTGAAATGGAAGATGCCCTTCCTACTCATTCAACAATAACTCCAACTGTCTCCTTAAATGATAATCATAGGGAATGTACCGTGAAAATATCACGGGGTTCGTTTGTAGCGATAAGTGCCTTTAGGGCCTTCCAGAGGCATTGTAAATCTATTCAAGTCACCATTAACGTTTGATTAAAGAAGGGATGCTGTAATGAGAGATTATGTTGTGCTGAAAAAGAGCCATTGGTTGCCAGCCGCGTCTTTAGATATACCAGGGATGTACTGTATGTTGTATTTTTCACTGCCACGGCAACTTACAAGCACAATCCACAAGGCATTCAGTGGGTTATTCACTGCACATAATTTCCTGCCTACGATTGATACGCATCGACGCGTGTAGATTTCTTTTCTAGTACGTATACATCTCAGAAACATAAGCCATACTTGTAGGAAATTGCCCATTCTTTTCGAAATGAAAAATTGGTAAAGCCGACCAAGTAAGGATTTGTATTCATTTTCCACATGGCGAACGTACAATACATGCATGGATATAATTACCTCCATCAAATGTAATGGAATAAAATGTCATGGAGGTTATATTTTTTTTAATTTTTTTTATTCACATTTCTTTAAAGAGGATGAGACGGAAAGCAGACCCTGCTTATCGAGGTCTTCTCCTCATGTACATAAACAAAATAAAGACACACATACAGGACTACAAAACGCTAAATAACAAAGTCAAGAGATAATGATAACGACATGAAATAAAACAACAAGGAATCAAATAACAAAGTGACGTGTAGCTGGCATACAAACTTAGGAGTAATCAAATAAGGTTATAAATCAACTTAAACAACCTGTCTATTGAACACAAGACATAACTACATGAAAATAAACAAGGAATCAAATAACAGAGTGACATATGGCTGATAAACAAACTTAGAAATAATCAAATAAGGTTCAGCTAAAACGATCTGTCTGTTTGATGAACTTAAATACAACATCAAATAAATGGTTATATTTTACCCCGCGTTTGTCTGTCTGTGTGTGTGTGTGTGTGTATGTGTAAACAAGATAACTCAAGAACGGCTGGGTGGATTGGTTTGATACTTGGTGTGTTGGTAGGGTGTGATAAAAGCTGGAAATGATTAGATTTTGGGCCCCCTAGCGGCTCCCTTTGGTACTGCAGCGCAACTTCCGGTTTTGCTATATTGGTGTTCTGAACATGCTATGGTCACGATTTTTGAGTATTAGATAGCTCTTATGCTCAGGAAGAAATTACACAAGTTTGGGCCCCCTAACGTCTAGTTTTGGGATAGCAGGGGCATTTTTGTCAAAAACTTCTGAAGAGGATAACTCAAGAAGAGAACAACGGATTTTCATGATTTTTGGTATGTAGGTACCTCAGACAATGTTGTACAAGATAAAATACTAATTATGCAAAATAGGTGCACATTTGCATAATTAATGAGAATATTCTATCATAGCATTTTTTTCAATGTATCTCTCGTCTCAGACGTGATATGGTCGTGACGTTTGTGTGGTAGATAGCTTTTAGGGCCATGACAAAGTGGGGCAAGTTTCAGTCCCCTAACAATTAATTGTGGAACTGCAGGGGTGTTTTTGTCAAGACACTCCAAAGAGAATAACTGCAGAAAGGAACGACTGATTGCCTGCATTTTAGGTATGCAGGTAGCTTGGGCAAAGATGTTCATAATGATATGCATTTGCAAATGAGGAATTAATTTGCATAATTGATGAGGAAATTGTATAATTCCATTGTTTGCAATAACTGGACTTCGATAAATGTAACACTTGTTAATTATAATCGTTGGAACATATGCAGATATCAAATATGCAAATGAGGAACTTATTTGCATAATTTATGCAAAAATTGCAAATAACTTAATGATTGATGATCTGAATTGGGAATTTTACTTGTGACATGTGTACTGTACGTTATTCAATGATGAACAACACCATGCATAAATCATGTTAATGTTAAGTCATTTGCATGAAATTAAGAAAAGCTTTAAATATTCATGGAGGTATGAGGTCGCCGAACTCTAGTTTACCCTGTGTTTGTGTGTCTGTGTGTGTGTGTGTGTGTGTGTGTGTAAACAAGATAACTCAAGAACGGTTGGGTGGATTGGTTTCATACTTGGTGTGTTGGTAGGGTGTGATGAAAGCTGGAAATCATTAGAGTTTAGGCCTCCCAGCGGCTCCCCTTGGTACTGCAGCGTAACTTCCGGTTTGCTATTTCGCTGTTCTGAACATGCTATGGTCACGATTTTTGAGCATTAGATAGCTCTTGTTCTCAGAAAGAAGTGACATAAGTTTGGGCCCCCTAGCGTCTAGTTTTGGGATAGCAGGGGCATTTTTGTCAAAAACTTCTGAAGAGGATAACTCAAGAAGGGAGCAACGGATTTTCATGATTTTTGGTATGTAGGTACCTCAGACAATGTTGTACAAAATGAAATACTAATTATGCAAAATAGGAGCAAATTTGCATAATTAATGACAACATTCAATCATAGCAGTTTTTTTATGTATCTCTTGTCTTAGACGTGATATGGTCTTGAAATCTGGGTGGTAGATAGCTTTTAGTGTCATGACAAAGTGGGGCAAGTTTCAGTCTCCTAACATTTAATTTGGGAACTGCAGGAGCGTTTTTGTCAAGACATTCCAAAGAGGATAACTGCAGAAAGGATTGACGGATTGGCATCATATTAGGCATGCGGGTACCTTAGGCAAAGATGTTCATAATGATATACATGTTATGCAAGTGAGGACTTAATTTGCATAATTAATGAGGAAATTGTATAATTCCATTGTTTGCTGGACTTCAATAAATGTAACACATGTTAATTATGATAGGTGGGACATAAGCAGATACCAAATATGGTAATGAGGAACTTATTTGCATAATTTATGTAAAAATCACAAAACCGCTTTATGATTAATTATGGGAATTTTATAATTGTGACATGTGTACGTTTGTCAATGATGAACAACACCATGCATAAATTATGTTAATGTCTTAGGCAATTGCATGAAATTTACGAAAGCTCTAAATTTTCATGGAGGTACGAGGTCGCCGAACTCTAGTTTGTTATACTTTTCTATGCAAAATACTGCGAAGATACGTAACCAAAGGTCCGAAGGTTTTTGTTACAACCATGTAGGATAACATTGATGGGAACACGCGTACGGAACATCGAACTCTTTGACAGAATATACTAGTACGAACACTGCATGTGCACGTTACGTCTGTCAACGATAACACCGATCATTTGAATGAAGGCCATCTAAGCGAGAAAAAAATTACATTCCACTTGGAATAAAGGTTCTATCAATGACATTTTATAGAGTCGTTGGTTTTACAACACTATAAGCAACATTTATGGTCATGTTTGGCTAATGCGTTGTTCTATTCGTCCTCTTCTATTAGGTTTTAAGGGGGCCTTGTAAACGTACATAGTATTCTCTAGAAAGCAAAGAATAGTAATTGCTCTTAATGAATATGATATGTTAAAACTACCCACCAAAAAAAAAAAGAATTAGAACGCTGTATACGAAGCAAACTGAAATAGAACAAAAAAAATCTGATGTGAACTTTGATATTTACTACCAGAAAATGAAATATCTGAGGAACATATTGATTACTGATTGGCCTCCTGAGGGGAGGACATTCTATAAATGTAAGAGGCTGTGCTGTGAATAAGTGTTACCTCGGGAATAATAGACCGCTGACCATGCTGTTACTTATGGTTCAGGAAATTGAAATTTTATTGCAGCAATGCATGGTTGATAAAGGACAATTAGGTAATAGCAGCTGGAAGCTGACTTGTGTGTCAGGGACACATCTAATGGATACTGCATTTACCCTGTGAAGATTAACCAATGATTTTTTTCTCTGTACTTGGCTTTGGTGATTCGACGGAGTAACAAACAGTGCATACATATCGTAAATTACATTCCAATGCTAGTTTTCATGATGTCTGCTGGTGTCTTACCTTTATAATACACCAGGAATCCTCTATTCCTCCAGCGCCCAGTCTTAAAGAAAAGCCATACCATGTTCTTTTTACTTGTGAAGATAGATGGTGTATCCTGGTCACAATATTTCAACTCGTAAGTCCTGTTGGAGCTGCCTATTTGCACAAAGTCAGGCGCGAAGTCACAACTGTAAATGTAGCTCAACTGAAAGTCCAAGAACTCCACCTGAACGGTTTGTGACGGTGAGACTTGAACAACCCACGTGCAGTTGATGTGCTGTGGGTAGCTGGCCGCAGGGTATCCTGGGCTGCGTATGTATCCTTCTTGTGACGAGATAGAAGAGATAGAAGAACCGTTGGTTCCACACTCCCCATTGTCATCCACAGCTGCAGAAAGAAATACATCCAATACGTATCATTTCATTACAGATAATCCCCAAAAAATTAAGCCTGGAGTAAATCCTTACACATTGCCATCTGCTGCAATTAACGCTTTAAAAGGTATTGCAACATGTCGTAAACCACTCTTAGTTTGAATACTAATTGATATCCCACTCTGACACAACATATATAGTACTGTGCAAATAAGTTGATTTATTAGCTCTCAGAATTTGGAACTTCTATCCACCGATTGGGGACAATTTGGCACCTTAGATGTTGTTTCAGGTAATTACTTTATTGCAAGGATATTTTGGCAACGATGATGCCTTTTCGATCATCCAGTTATTTTCATATCATATGGGATATAAGTAATACAATGGATGAATCATTGTAGTCATAAAAGCCTTCGCCAGGCTGTAGGTGTCTTAAAGATCAGACAGTTGTCTCAAGTAACCCATAAAAATGCCACGTTTACTTAGATATGATAACTCTTCTTTCTAATGAGCATGTTTATGAAGAAAGTAGACGGTTCGACATTTCTGATCTTGTCAAGTCTGTCTCGTAGCCACCTGATATTTATAACTTGCCCCTTCCTGGCTTCTTTATCGTGAATTTCGATTAAAAGTTCAAAGGTACCAGAAGTGATAGGTTCAACAGCAGCGATCTGTAGTTTGCAGTTTGCAATTAGTATCTAACCAATACAGTCGTCACTGGATTGTTGCCAACACGATATTTCTGGGTAACTTTACTATGTTCCAAGATAAAGGCATTACTAAAGAGATTAGTAGCTATAGCAAAGATTTACATGAGAACGGTCTGTTTATCACAACTCACTGGTAAGCAGGAAGCTCTCACTAGATATACTAACAGAATAACGCCCGTTGCATTGTTCCGGGGATGCCGATGATTCATCTGCCTTCGTTAGTTGATGGATCTTTTTGTTTCTTGACTAGATAAGCAGACGTAACGAATCAACACAAATGACCGGGAAATAATGACAATGAAAATGTTTTTAGTGATCAGATGCTTGAATCGTGCATTAAAGTCGTGGAACATACGCCACTCTACGTTTAGTAGCTGATACATAATGTAAGACGTTGCTGTTTATTGATCACTTGCATAACATGGGCCCTTGGTCCATTAGTAGTGTACTCTCTCGTCCATTAGACTGTAGCCTATGTCAAAAGGGATTAACGTACCAGGGAAATAAAAGGCTATTTACACACAGCCGGTATCATGGACTTATTTCCCATGGTCTGTAGTCTAAATAAGTGAAATAATGAGCAGTACTTGTTGATCTTTCCATCCTGATGAGGGATTGCATTTAGCTGTTGATGTAGTATCGACTATCCATTGTGACTAACATGATTATTTACGTCACGTGCCTTGCATTCTCCACCACACCGATTGGTCCGTGAATACTACCACTGGATGATGAGGTGTGATGGAGTCCATCACTTCAAGTTTTGTTGTCAGATTTTGAAAAAAAAAATAGTCCACTAAAACACACTCTTCATATAAAGAAAGGTAAGACAATTAAAGAAAAGAAAATTAGACGCATAAGAATTCGACTCACCTTCATATGACATAGAAAATCCCGTATGGCTGTGATTTTGTGTAGTCCTTCTAAAAAACCTTATACAGGCTGTATTACTGGGGATGTGAATGATGTCGTATTCCGTATCGTTGCCTTGATATTGCCTTATACGGCTCTCCTCTCCACACATTTCATCCCTAAAGACCTGCAGTTCGTCCATGTGCGTTCTGTATGTAAGCCTCTCGAAGGCGAAGTCGTAACCGTACAACAGCAACTTGATGCCTTTGCCGGAGGGAAGGGTGATCAACCAGGTACAGACTCTGTCTTCAAGTGTATCAGCGGAGAGATAGGGGCGAGGGAATCCCGGTGATTTGAAGGTGCCACGGTTGGATGTCATGCTTCGGCCACATGCTGCATGGACGAACATCAGACTTATAAGTATCATCATCATCATTCATCTTTTATTTGGAAGATTTTGATGTAAAGATTGAATGGAGGGTATAGATGACAACATGAATGTTCTATCGTTAAAACAGTGTATATGTACGTCAATTTGTGGCGTTAATTGAATGCGTACCGTTACAGTCGTCGAATATCTATCTATCTTATATTGATATTTCTAGCGAATCAGCTCTAACATGCACGTTTGGAGTAAGAAGTCGCCAAGTGCAGCTAGTTAGCTTGAAAGTCTTATTGTGTAGTGAATTGAGACTTTTACAGAACACGTTCTTTTTACAACATCAAAATTATGTTTTTGCTACTATGTCTGAGACACTCTAATCACCGAATTTGTTAATTTCACGATATTACTAATTAGCAAATGTAATTCTGCGTCACATCGGCTCAAAGGCTGACAAACATTGAACTATCTAGCACCCTGTAGGATGTGTGCCATTGATTGCCACCGTGAAAGCGGACTGATAATGAGGGGATGGGTTTAAAAGCCTCGCTCTGGGGTGAAGAATAAAGCCAAGGCTTTCGATAAATCATTAAATACATGATTAAAAAGCTTTTCCACACCGCGTTGATCAAGCAGACTGCGTGCGGGACCTGATAATTGTTTTCCCAAGAAAGATCCTGAATTGATGAACAGTGTTAGGGATGTTTGGCACTTCCGTTATCAATTCTGCAAACTGGTACAATCTTGGCCCCGATATACTTGTAAGGCCTGCTAACATTCCTGAACTTGATAAACGTGGTATATGTAGCATCAACGTAACTGCCTGTTCATAATTAAGATAAAGCTAAACGCTTGTAAGCTTGAGACTTTCTCTCATGAAAGTGACACAGACATATGGCTACGCGCTATCACCACTGAACAGTGTGCAGATTTTCATCGCTTACCTTTATGTGGTCTCGACCTGCTACATCTTGTCCAGCCATCAGCTGAAAATGATAAGAATTTAGGAGGATTTGTAAGGCAATGTGTAAGGCCCAACGTAATGCCTCATATATCAATCATATATAAAAATCAGGAGGTCGAATTAAAATATCATGTAACTTATCTTGCACATGACAATTAGAACTAAAGATAGTAAGTAGAGGACTCACTCGGTTGATTGTGGATACAATCATATCACTTACAAATATGTAACGTCAAAGGCACAAGTTATGTTACTTTATGTCAAGATTTGAGCTCGATATCCCCAATTATTTATCCTCAAATCTCCTTTCTTTCAGGTACCCACAAAACATACTGTTCTACTGCTACGGTTGGTATGATGGAGTATAGCTGGTATTTATGTGAGCTTATAGACACTGCACAGACAGGGTTTCCCTAGAAGATGTACAGTCTAGTCATAGTTAATGAAGTTCACCTGTCTACAAGCCAATGTAATGAGCCTGCAGATCCAAGAATATATCGTCCTATTAGTTCAACCAGGCTCACCTATAATACAGCTGCAGTAAAAGAACATCATGGTTGTGGAAACGAGCTCCAACAAATTACTCTGAAGATGGACTTTGCAATGTCGGTCATGTTAGTTCACTCAGAGACAAATTGCTTAACCTACTCTCACAACACTTTTCAGGCGCATCACACCGTCAGGCTTGCCAGTTGTAAGAGTTTGCCCCATAAACATATCATTAGATATGAAATATTAATCTACATGTAGCCAGGGATTCAAGTGTATCTTTTAGTTGTGTCACCCTTAAATTTAATGTAAAGTTAGAATAGGATGGACTATGAAAAACATGAATTCAAAAACTGCAAAACTATAATATCTACAGAGCGATCTGTATGTGGTTAGTAGTGGATACTTTGTAGTTCTTCGCTCGCTCATCGGCCACACCTTCTGATGGAACGGGTGATGTCAGGGCAAATAAAAGTAGCATACACCGCCATTTGAACATTAAAGGATATAGAAGCTAGTGTAAACAATTCTAGTCCAATCAAGCCAACAAATAAACGAACATCTAAAATTTAGGAGAGGAATCCAGGTTTAGGGTGATGTTAAGGCCGACATGTTTGAATATGTGTTATATATGACTGATCTGGGAATCGAACCTTTGATGAATGGTGGAAGGTAAGAAGGCTGGGGTCACTGCTAGCCAATTACTTCAAACTGTGCTCACAGGGGCTCTTTCCGGGAACATCTTAATACCTTATTGAATATTAACTTAACCACGTTGATGGCGTTTCGGGGGATGTATAATCATGTCTTAGGCTTGGTCGATCAGCTCTAAAAGAACTTTGAGTTTTCAGTGACAATGACAGTGTCTCCCAGCATGTTTCAGAATGAAGGATTGTGCATTTGAGTAAATGTCACATGTGTAGTTCCCTCGTGGACTCAGACTTTTTAGTTGGAATGTAGACGTTCCTGGTGTTAGCAGCATCCTTTGACCGGTGATAATGTACATCCATCAGGGCATTCCCATAGTTGGAGTGGGTGATCACGATTTGTACAGCTTCCGTACACATTTTTCCTAGACAAAACTAATTTCATACTACACAGCGGTCGCTAGTAGAAATAACCAAGGCACCGAACTGCAGTGTGGGGATCCTATCAATCATAATGTCTTTTCTCCAACGTATGTAAAATTTGAGTTTAGTGTGAATCCGCAGCTATTATGTTTGACATTTCAAATTTCCTAAATGTTTCCGGAATAATACCATTACGGAAAAATACATATCTTTAAAACAGTAAACCTATGATCTGAAAGAATCACTGTCACTAACATTTGCTAGATGCCATTATTAAAGTCATGTTTGTTTCTGTATTCTGCCTGTAGCAGCGAGGTCACGTGCCTAAAATAGTGCTCTTAAAATCTCTCACAAACAGTAGACTCTACGTGAGATAACCCCATCATTGAACGTCGTTCCGTGGTAAAAAAAAAAGATGTTTCAGATGTTTGTAGTCTTTATTTACACTCTCAGAAACTCTCCCTAATTATGCCTTTTCTGCATTCATTTTAGCTCCCTATCAGACCATGTTACTTCTTCTTCAACTCATTTGCATATCAATTTGTAGTCTTTGGATGATTGATTTTAAACCTGGTGGACCACACACCAATTGTTAGTCAGTGATGAAATGAACTGGGTGCTACTTTAAAGCGCTGATCATTATTAAAATCTATCCATTTACTTGACTTACCTTTCGTATCTTATTACCTAAATGCCTAACTTTCGTCGACAAATAGATTTCTAAATTTGAAAAAAAGCTCAAATGAATAGAACGAAAACAAATGATGGCGTCTGGCAAACACATTGCTTCTGCAACACCGATCCGATACTCTTCAAAAGGATTTGAATAAATTTTTGTCAAAAATTGAGTAATAAATACCAATACCTTGGAACGTTAGGCTGAAATATGATCGTTGTATATCAGCAGGACCATTTGTCAACCATATCCGGACACTCTCTCATAAATAAGCGCCAATAAACATGGATGTCTGCCCCGTGGGTCAAATGTACACTGGGCTGCAGTGATCCGTACTGGCCCGTGATTGTACGGGGAGTCAGCACGCGCCGTGTCAGCAGCTTCCTCTCAACTTTGGTACCAGTCAACTTATGCACACATTTTTCACTTGTAGTTATTCTTAACAATGACGTGATGATGCTATCTTTAAATAATCCTATATCGTCGTTTATCTTGGAGATTCTCTTCAAATGACTGCTGAAACCAGCCAAGAGAAAGATAGCTCACTGCAAAGTCTCCATCCGATTGGAATAACATTTGTGCAGTAAAGTTGAAATATCCTACTGGCCAAGTGATGTGAAAACTAGCTACAGTTCATCCAATATTGCACGGAATCTCATTTGTGTATTTATAGTGGCTACTGCGGTTTTGTCGTTGCTGTTCAATTAAGCTACGTAAGCAGTACGTTGGTGAATTCGTATTAGCTTAGCTAAAACATTATTAAAAAAAGATCACACAAAACGTGCTGTAGATACCTTAACATCATGCTTCCGTGCATCCCAAGGACATGGGTATTATGGATAGCCCACGGATATTTCGTACTTTATTCAAAATTATTCAACGATGTTGCTGTCAAATGGCAAAGGACATTGCCCTTTAGTATTTCGCTACTCGCTGCAATCAGAAGAACGCATAATGTATACTTGAGGGTTTCTGGTTCCCAGGATTATCTGGTATGGTGGCTGCAGCATAGATTGTGTCGCCCATGTTAAAACAATCACTGTTTTTATCAGACGATTCCGTGACAAATGTGTCAGATGTAGATTTTAGATAGTCACATCAATAGACATTAATTCATTTATTGAAATATCATGCAACAGCGCATGTTTTAAACTGCTTTACATCAAGTTTATGTTGATTTGTATCCATATTGGCGCCAATATGATATCTTTACAGCTTGAAAGACGAGCACTAAGACAGGAACATTGAAATAACTCATCCTGAATACGCCAAGTACTATAGTATAATGATATCTACATATAGTGGTACCTTACTATGATGCGTTCTTACTAATTTGGTCAGATCAAGGGTGTTATGAATATTAAACAAGAGGCAGTAAATCTATAAACTCCAATTTCACTTTCTACTTTTCCGTAGTTTCATCTAACAGATAACATAAAGGAAGTATAACCATTATGGGAAGTGTTAGACCATCGCCTTGTAACAGGGAAATCAAATAACTGCATTTTGTTCAATAACAATATCCATTTATATTAGAGCGATGCATAGAAACAGTTCGCCATAGATTGGTTGCTGTAAATCTATAAAACAAATGACAAACTTCTAGTGCCGTAAAAGGCTATTATATGATATTGACTTCTTTCATATGTTATCATATACTATTGGGAAATGCATGGATCATATTCTGTAGCTCCAAAGATCGAAATGGATTTTACATGGATCTTGAACAAAGCTGCGCATAAGAGAAAAAAAAAGTAACATGGTCCGATACATGTACCGGTACAGAGGTTTAGGTACAGGTCCGGACCTATTCCTGCACCTGTACCTAAACGATTTGACAATGTAGTAACCTGTGGCATTCAGTGATCATAGAAACATACTTTCGTGTGGATACCAAATCAAATGGTTACAATTTCAATGCCCATATAATGTTTAATCTTTTTCCAGTGCTAAATATCCATCTTACGTAAATGTCTATTCAGGTACAGATAGCACTCGCAATAGATAGGTCCACGGTATTGGGGCTACCTACATGAAGGCAATAAGATAACGCAAACCGTTTTGGGACTTACCGAAGCAGCACAGGAAGACCAGGCAGCTCACTAAGATCTTGATTGCCATGATAGACGTCACGACCTGCAAAAAAATAACAGATATTGTCTAGAAGTTTATATTTACCTATTTACTATTCCATATAAACTCTATAATTACAAAAAAATGTCATGATTATGCAAATGACTCCCACATCTATGTAATCTATGCTTAGTTATATACACCTTTAACTAATAAACACAGGTCACCATGTTGATAGTCTAATTAATCACGAAAAGAATAATTGTACAAATCAAGTCATTTTGCATAACTTACATTACACTTCATTATGTATAAGCTACCAGCATATTGAATAACATGGATATCCGTCGTTCCTTTGTTCAGTTCTTCTTCTTGGAAGATTTTGACAAAAGCGCCCCTGCAGACCAATTGATCTGCTATGGGGCTCAAACATGCACCATTTGTTTCTAAAATCACGAGCTATCTGACCATAGCACGTCCAGTTAAAAAGATACAAAAAACTGAAGTTCTGCTACAGTGTCAATGTTACAAACCAGGGCGCCCAAAATCAACTCTGACCTTCATGTTTTAAACATCTACCCACGTACCAATTATCACTGTAGCCCAACCAGAGGCATTTGAGTTATGCTAACTACGAAAATCCGGAAACACAGACACCGGGAACCTATTTTTCATGGAGATAACATTTGCATGTTTTCGCCTTGCACATAATTGTGGACTTCGTAAAGGCGCCATAGGGACATTTTCCACCCTATGTCCCTTGAGTCATCTTGGTTCAGGTACATAGTATATACCTTTGGCTCGGGATACTCCCGGAACTTCTGATTGCCAATCTGCGCATGCAGGGATTCTGTATTCGTCATAAGTCCCTTGCAACCTAGTGGACACAGGCCGACATACCGAGATAAATGTAGATTGAATTTCACCGGCACGTTAACTTTTCACTTGCCGATCCTGAGGAGGCTGAGGGGGGTGTAATTGCCCAGTGACCTTGTGCATTGCGTACAATAGTAGGGCCGACTAGCACTGCAGTTCGCAGATGGGTTTAAAATCCCCTCATGTAAAATCATACATATTTGTGCCATACAGGGAAATGGCCCGAAGTCAGAATTGCTTCGCCAGTCGTCGTCCGTATTCTGAATCGCACTACCAAAGAACAAGGCACTAGTGATGAATACTCATTTCCAGTCCAAAAGTTTATTTCTAATTTCGGAACGTTCTTATCATGCTTAGCAGAATGAACTTTATAAAAGAAATAAACATCTATCTGGTTGATATATGCTCTGATGAAAATACTTTTTTTTAATTTCGCAATGTATGAACGTTCTCAGACAGAGGCTGTTCTAGTTTGGTGATTTGGGACGTGCCGGGCATCCATGAAACAGCACATCGTGTTTGATCTATTGATGACTCCACTGCGCAAAACTGCAATGTCGTCAGTTTTACAGCTACTTGGGAATGTCATCAAAATGCAGAGTCAGTCCATTCGTGTTCAGGATGTCCTTACGGCTGGGCATAAATGAAAATAACCAGTAGACTTATCGACAGCAAGAAGACCTCTATTAATTTCTCTGACCCCCATATTCCAAGAATACAGCTCTTCATTCGCATCTCTTCAACAAGAGTTCTTAAGAGGTCAGAAGAGCAGGGTATGCGCCTTCTGGGCTTCTTAGACTATGATATAAATTACAAGACCAGATGTAATCGATGAGACTTGGACTCGGCACCGTCAAAGCCATTTAGGCATCGCTCAATTAGACCAATAGATCTCATGGAATGGGGCATCGCGGAGTCTTGGCCGTATCTGGAGCAGTATGGATCTCAAAGTTGGGAGTAATATAGTATCGGTCTTGCTGAGATTGCAGGATTGGCTTCCTGATGAAGTAACGATTTTTAGAAGTCTGGCTGAAGAATGAAAAGGAGGGATTGAAATCATGATTACAAGGAGGCATTTACAAAGACCAGGGTATATCTTAAGAAGTGTATAAATGTCAGCCAACTGCTCCTACCGGAAATGCGTGTCAGTTACCTCATTGTGTGTATTTGGTATTCAATAAAAGGAGACATGGCTGACATCTTAAACAAACTGCACAGATGTCCCTGCTGATCTCATTGCATTTGTCGCGTTATTACAACTCGTATGTTTGTCGTCCTTTTTGATAAGCCTGTTGGTCTAATATGATACGGGCAGAATTGATTCAGCTCTCGGGCAGCCATATTTCAGTGTTAAACATTGATATGAGATACGAATGAAATATGATCATAGAATAAAGCTGTCATGTTTATATATATATATATATATATATATATATGTATTTGGCAGTTTTGGAGTTAGTTCAATGTTTTGGAATGTTAATTCAGTTTCCCCTTATCTCTTCTTGTTATAAGATTATTGCTCAAAATCGTGTTTTCCTACAAAATAAGATCAAACTGTTAGCTTCTCAAGTTCAATATTTTTTTTACATCATTTGGGTTTTTTCATCAATAGGACAAATTTGAATAAAAGAAAACGTCAATTGCAGGGGCCATAATAGAAACGCAGACGTTGGTAATTCTGTTTAATTTTGGTATATTATATAACTTTTATTTTAGGCTGAGAACTGTAATGAACATGCATGGTTTACCAAAATTACCAAGGAGACATACGGCTGAAGTTCTGTGCCATTCTTATGATACTTCACAAGAAAGTCTCATTTCAGAATCCGGTACATTAACCGTCAGCTTTGAGCTAGTTTAATTAGTATTCAAAATGTTTACTTCCTGAGTTTTGAAGGTCAATCGTCATTTGGAAAAAAAATTCAAAATTTGCAGAAGTCCATTTAGGCCATATAACTGATGTCCATTGGTCACGTCTCTGCCAATCTATAATACGCAACACCAGAGACCAATTAAGTTAAACAACCTGGATTTCATGCCCCTGGGGATGTGTGGCTGGTCCAAGGTTACGAACTGTATGGTAAATAATGCCTAATTAGTTCGTGTAACGAAGACCATTTACTAGAGACACATGGCAAATTCACCCTCGAATGCTGCCCTTTCAGTTCACCGTTAGACATCCAAGTCTTGAAGCAATGCATAATCATACATAAAAACTGTAATTATATTTCAGCCATACTATAGGTATGGTCTCTCACGGGGATGCCCTAACATCGGCTCCCGGTCCATCCGCCTTGCCGTGGTGTGAGAGCCCGAATGTACCAATCTCCCAGTCCCGGGGTAGGTGCCACATTCCTACTCTGTAACCTCGAATGAGGGGGTGGAGCTTGGGTAGTCGCTAAAGGATGGACCCTCAGCATGTCAGTTATGCTGCGAGGTGGCAGCCCCACCAGCTGACTACGCCAGCGTCGGGCCCACTACCCGTCATGGCGGAACTTAATCATGTAACGACACCGACTGGAAGCATTAGGACTGACCTTTCTCGGAATCGACCACTGCGCGCCACAGATAAACGAGTACTGAATTTCCGTAACAAGGTACGCGTCGCGACCTGGAATGTACAAACCCTTCTTCGAACAGGCTATGCAACACTTCTGTCGCACGAACTCACCAAATATGACCTCAGTCTGGCGGGCATCTGCGAAGTCAGATGGCCCGGCTCAGGAGAGACCATTGTTGGAGACCACACCTTCATATGGAGCGGCCCTGAGGACAGAACCGGCCTCTACGGTGTAGCCCTAGCAATTCCCTCACGGCTGAGAGGCTCACTCATCAGCTGGAAACCCATCTCTGACAGACTGCTCACAGCCCGTCTCCTTCACACACATGGAAAGATGACTGTCATTGTCGCCTACGCGCCAACAGAGGTAGCCGAGGACACTGACAAGGATGCGTTCTACGACCAGCTGCAGGAAGCTGTCCAAGATGCTCCACCGCATGACATCACCCTCGTTCTCACCGATGCTAATGCCACCCTTTCAGCTAACACCCACCCCTCTGCCCAGCAGGATGCGATGGGCCCCATATCTGTGGACACAACTACTAACGACAACGGAAACCGCCTACTGGAACTCTGCAGAGCTACTAACCTCTGCATCGCTGACACCTGGTTTCCACGCAAGAGGATCCATCACTGGACCTGGTACAGCCCTGACGGAAGAACCAGAAAAGCCATCGACCACATCCTCATCTCTGGCCGCTGGAAGTCATTCATCACCAACTGCCGAGTCTACAGAGGTGCCCAGCTTGGCAACACAGACCACAGGCTGCTGATGGCCCACATGCGACTCAAGCTTAAAGCCGACCCTTCCTCCAAAAAGCAAGTACGAGTTGACTCCGCACGGCTCAAGGATCCCTTAATCCAAGAGGCCTTCAGCTGTGCCATCTCCAACAGGTACAACGCCCTAGCAATGGATGCCACGACGGACTGGCAGCTCTTTAAAGAAGAGGTCCTTAAAGCGACTGAGGAAACAGTTGGCAAGAGCAGACCCTCACCCAAGCAACCCTGGATTTCACCTGAGACTCTCGACATCATTGACTCACGCCGTGCTGCACGCTTACGTGGAGATCTGACGGAGTATCGCCGACTCAATGGAATCCGCAACATAGCTATTCGCCAGGACCGTGAGAAGTACTGGACGGATCAAGCTGCTAAGCTTGAAGCCGCAGCAGAGCGGAATGACCAGCGACAAGTCTACAGGCTCCTACGTCAAGCCAAGGCTGGCCCACGACAACGCAGTTTCCTCATCAAAGACAGCGTCGGCAACATCATCTCTACAGAGTCCGACTGTATCCACAGATGGAAGGAACATTTCAGCCAGCTGCTCAACCACCCCCCAGTACCAGAGGACCCTACACTCTCCGAAGCAGCCAGTGCGACTGATGCCACAAACGCAGACTGTCCCGTAACTCCTGTTACTCCGGACGAGGTGAAGGCTGCCCTGGGTAAACTGAAGAATGGGAAAGCCCCTGGGATCTGCAACATAACGGCTGAGATGCTGAAGGCAGGAGGGGATCACATGATTCAGTGGCTTACTCAGATAGTGAACCATGTATGGGTCCTGGAGACTCTCCCTGATGACTGGAGACGTGGGATCATCCTGCCGTTCTGGAAAAGGAAGGGAGACCAGCTGGTGTGCAGCAACCACAGAGGCATCACCCTACTCTCCATTCCAGGCAAGCTGTTCACCCGTATCCTCCTCACCAGAGCCATCCCTGCCATCAGGAGCAGGCGGCGCCTGCAACAGGCAGGCTTCATGCCAAACCGCTCCACCATCGACCACATTTCTGCACTCCGTCTGGCTATCGAGAAGGCCCGGGAGTTCAGAAAGGACCGTCACCTCTACATCGCATTCATCGACCTCCGAGCGGCGTTCGACACGGTAGACCACGCCTCCCTCTGGAAAATCCTGAGACTTCTTGGAGCACCTCAGAAGACAATTTCCCTCTTCCAGCAGCTGTACAACTCCGCGGAGAGCTGCGTCAGAGTAAACGGGAAAGAGTCCGAGTGGTTCTCCATCAACAGTGGGGTCAGACAAGGATGCGTGGCTGCACCGGATCTCTTCAACTGCATCATCGACTATCTGATGTCCAGGGTCTGTGAGCGTGTCCCCGGGGTATCTTTCGGGCAGTACAACCTGGCGGACATAGAGTATGCCGACGACACTTCCCTGCTTGCCGATGACCTGACCCGACTTCAAGACGCTCTCACAGTCTACGACGAGGAGGCCAAGAAGCTCGGACTCAGTATCAACTGGGGCAAGACGGAACTGATGCATGTTGGAGACGGCCCTGACCCTGAACCCTTCATCTTCAGCGGCTGCCCTGTCAAGTTTGTCTCCACATTCAAGTACCTGGGTTCTATCATCTCTAAGACTGGTGACTTGAAGCCAGAGATAAATCAACGACGTGCCCAGGCCTCCGCTGTCCTACAGTCCTTGTGGAAACCACTCTGGCGACACAGACATGTCTCCTTACAGACCAAACAGCGTGTGTACAACTCTTCCGTCGTATCAGTCCTTCTGTACGGCTCCGAAACCTGGCCTCTGAGCAACACCTTGGCAGCCCGTCTCGATGGGTTTGACAGCAGAGCCCTGAGGAGAATCACATGCACTCGCTGGCAAGAGCATGTGCGTAACAGCGACCTCCGGGAGCAGACCGGACAACCTCCTGCCTCTAGCCTCGCTGCCATGAGAAGAGTCCGCTGGTATGGCCATGTCCTTCGCCTCCCCCCAGAACACCCTACGAGAGCCCTGCTAGACTTCGATCCCAAGCAGGCAGGATGGCGGCGACCACGGGGGGCGCCTCGCACCCGCTGGATGGACGTGGTGACCAGAGATCTCCGCAGCATCAACATCACACCCCAGCAGGCGCAGCCAGCAGCATTGAACAGAGGGCGGTGGAGAACTCTAGTGCACGCAGTCGGCTCTACGCACCATGTGCAAGAGGATGAGTGAATAGGTATGGTGAAATATATTGTATTCGTAATGTTTCTTTCTTTCTCCTGTCAAATCTTCAAATCGATTCAACTCCGTCGTTCCTGGACCGAATTACTTGAAATTTGGCACAAGGGTAGAGTGGGTCAATACCCATGTGCTTTTTTCTCATTTTTTTCATATCTTCCTTTAAAATGATTTTATTCATGTTTTTTGCAATTTTTATGTGCATTTTGCCCCCCTGTTCCCTGGTGTTACAGCCGAATGACCTAAAATTTGGTACAGAGGTGCCTTGATCATATGACCACAAAATTCCTAAAACAATTTTGGCATACGGTACAGCAAAATGCTTAATTTTGGCATTTTTTGGCATTTTTGCCCCAGAAATGACATTTTTTGGCTCCTATACCCCCATTTTACAACCAAATGACCTGAAATTTGGTATAGGAGTGCCGTCTACATATGCGCACATGAATTCATTGGCACCTTTGGCATACGGTACAACAAAATGCTTAATTTTGGAATTTTTTGGCCATTGTTTGACCAAAGACGTACGCTTTTGGCTCCTGTTCCCTGGTCTTGTAACCAAATGACCTACATTTTGGTAAATAGGTGCACTAGATATTCATTCAAATGACCCATGTATAATTTCTAGCATAAACCACTTCAAAATGATATATTTGGGTACTTTTTTAGTAATTCTCCACTGGCCAGAGGGTCAACGACCTCAAGGTCGTTGACCTCTCCCACCGGAAGACAGCATGTGCACATGTCTATATATACTAGTAACTTGATTAAAGAGGCAACCAATCACGTAGCCTGAGTCAACATCCCGAAGGGGATTGGCAGCCAATCAGTGAGCCCGGTGTTATCTGGATGAGTCCATTCTGGCACGGAGGGGGTACGTATTTTTTAAATTCATCTTTGGACTGTTGATTATATAATGTCTCTCAATGGGAGTATTTTTGAACTGGACTATTTTGCAATTTTACATGGGGTGTACTGGAAGAGTCCATTCTTGCATGGAGGGGGGCATTTTTTTAAAATTTGTTTATGGACTTTGGTGATTTGATATGTCAAAGTGTTTCAGTGTGGTTATTTTTTGACTGGTCAACTTTGCAATTTTACATAGGTTGTGCTGGAAGAGTCGATCCTTACATGGGGGGATTTTTAAAATCCATTTTTGGGACTTTGGTGATTACGTCCAAGTCCAATTTTAGCGGATGTATTTTTGGACTGCACCACTTTACATAGGGGCATCGCAAAAAGAGTCCATTCTTGCATGGGGATGTTTTCAAATTTAGTTTTAGAAAGGTGATAATTCAATATTCCATTTTTAGTGGAAGTGTTTTTGGACTGGTCCATTTTACCTTTTCATGCCTTTTTTGCTTAGTTCAACCTTGACCATGTTTTCAGTGAGAGTATTTCTGGACTGGTCTATTGTGCAAATTCACATGGGGTGCACTGGAAGAGTCCATTCTTGCACTAGGAATTTTGTAAGATTCATTTTTGGGTGTCATTAAGTGTCATTAGTGGAAGTGACTTTTAAACAAAAGTGTTCGATTCTTGCACATGGGTGATTTTGGAATAGTCTGTTGTTGCATGGGGAGGGAGATGGCTGAAATATGCTGCATTTGCTCTCAAGCAAATGTCGGCCTTTCTAGTATTTGTTCAGACTTTCATTAATCATTGGGTTTTCGTGATAAATTGTACACCAGCTCCTCTTGCTTCTTCCTGCTTTTTTGCCGTCATCCATCTTGTACTTTTGATGTATGTTGTTGACCTGTGTTCTTACATGTAATTGTTTGTGTTCATATTTATATCATGTTTTTGAGGAAGTGGTTTTATAACATGTTGCTTTTTGCGCTTTACTATGAATACATGTGGATGCAATGAAATAACTGTTTGTATGGAGTAGCTGCAGTGTTATGAAATGGCTGACGTCAAGGAGCAGGCAGAATCCACGATGAGGTCCCAGACGGGCTGGCGGGATTTTCTGCGTTGTACCCGCTGGAATCCTGCATCTCACCGATAAGTGATAACGCAAAGCCTTGCCTGTTTCTGACGGTTCGGCTTCACAACTTGGGCGTGATGCATCGTTGATGCAAAGATCTATAGGGATCTGGTGGCCTTTTGGTGGTTAATCTGGGCTTAAACGAAAATGGACAAGGGTCTGCATTATTATACAGTCAAATTGGTTTCCATTATCAGCTGCTAAGTCCGACAAGGCCCATTCAACAAGGTGGTTGTTTATGGTGAATGCTAAAAGATAGTATTGCCAATGATGATCAGCTACCGTTGTTTGACACGGACATTTCTCCTTAGAAAGATATAGCCGTACTCATATAAAGACTAATGGCATACACGTATTTACACACACGTACGTGTGTTTCCGCATTTTCTCTATATTCTTCTACTTCACATTTACTTGATTTCAGGGCAGACATAAAACTATTTTCTGGAATGCCACCTGTTTGGAGGGCCGGGGGCAAAGTGATTGTATTAGTTATGATGAATAGCAACTTGTATATATATGGCAATTGAACTATTGCTAATGTATAACAATCAGAAAGAACTAGTAATAACCGTTAAGACAATGAAGAGAGTGGCAAATATTTTTCAGATTCAATGTAGGATAAGCTCAGTACAGATTTTCGCATGTTTTCTACCTACCATGTTTACTAACTGTTATGGCCAATGGGACGTCTGGACGAAGGTGTTTTAAGTGACATCAAAGCAGAAATACGTGTCACCATTAAAATCCACAATTGGAGTACAGGGACGTGCCAACCTTTACAGCCTCCCACACAAGTAGCCTCTCCTGTCATATTGAACCCAAGCCAATCCAACTCTGTTCAGCCTTGGTGCATATTTATCTGTGGAACACATCATAGCCCCAGAGGGATGGGAAGAGCCTCCTTATCATACGTTCTCAGAGCTGCCTGAGGCTAGGCACTCGTGCATATTGACAGAGATGTTTAGGTGCTTCAGGCTCACCACCCACACGGCTTTATGAACATCATCCATCTTAATGACCAATTACGTACGGAAAACTCATTTGAAGAAATAGAAATGATGGCACTTACTGTTGCGATTTTTTCGATAGAATTCTTTTCCTCGTAATCATTTGTTGTCATCACTTAATTCTGCATTCTCATTAAAAGGACACATCCTACCCAGGGAAATCCTGCCGGTATGAAGGTTCCCGGAATTCCACCGAGAAGGAAAGTGTTAGCACAGGGATGTCGTGCTCACCTCGGGAGACATATTACAACATTTGTGACTTCCTTGGAGATAGGACACGTAGATGGAACATTAATTTCTACTTTTAGACCTGAGCGAAGTGCTCGTACTATTCTGTGTAACGATATTTCTTCCTATTTTGTGGTAATAGTATTGAGTAAATATTCCTATGGATACCATGCTATCACGGGCGACGGAAATGCAAAGATTTTACGAACCGTGTAGATTGGAATTCCTTTGCCAATAGAACCTCTACTCTAAGTTGGCCTTTGGTATAGCATATTACAGCTATCTTACACAGCAATGTGACAAGAGAATAAATTTAATGATGCGATCAATCTAGATGTCCCTAGTTGTTTTCCAAACGTGTGAGTCAATGTCAACCTCTTTTTTCACCAGATTAAGCTGGAGGATAGTCCTACACCTGGGAAATTCAGACCCACATGAGACACACTTGTGGTAGACATAAAGACGTGGTTGGAAGTGGTTGCTACAGAATTTATCGTATGGCCTTTAGAGACAAATTTTGCCCACAACTAGTGTTTCATTCGAAAATTTGAATGCTATAACAGCTGATTGAAATTTTAAGAAATGTTGCATTGTTATAGGAATCCAACCGGTACTAATGATTGTAAGAGCATATTCTCATACCTTACCAATTGTATTAGTTTTTTAGGGTTGGTTAGTCTCACTGGAGTGGATGTTATTTTTTCCTTCTATCTTATTGTACCAGGCAGCAATGCTAATATTGGGTACCATCGTACATACATACTTACATACATTATACAGTAGAACATTTATATAGAATGAAGCAGTAGTATTTGGTGCATCAGTACCACTGAAAGTTTCTATCATGAGCGAGGCATGAAAGATTAAAACAATCCAAGCAGATTCATGTGGAATAAAAATCACACCTGCCCCCGTCCCGTCTAACGTTAAATTGGATAAACTTTGCACTTTATCGAGTTGTCCTTGAAATGCATTCTGATTAAAGGCCGTAGCATGTCTCAAACAAAACAAATGAAAGGGGAAACGACGACCGGTATGAAGATTTGCATTGTACATTGACGAGGCGACAATGCCACAACATTGGTTCCTATTGCCTGAGCAAAATTAGAATATTTTCTAGGTGAGCAGAGTGTTTTAGCTCTAGCTTCCGTAAGAAAACTGTTGTTGAGAATGCACAGAACTGAAGGAAACAGACTGAAGGGTACACTGTCTTTCTGTTGTGAAAAGTTATAAATTCATAAAGCCTCGAGTTAAGTTAATACTACATGTATTTACATATCTCCACACTACCTCATGGAGACGATTACTCACTGGATCGAAATGGAATGAAATGATAAATTCATTTCAGCTTACGACGTATGGTGACATTTAGAGATCGTCATGTGCATATCGCCTCTTCCAATACATAATCTTGACATTGCAGAGGAAGATACACTATTAACACAAATCGGACTTGGACATAGATTGATTAAAGTGTTTTCTTGATTCTTGAACGAAGACAGTGGTTTATGGTTCATTTGTGTTTACAGTGGGTTTCCGGTATGATTTATATGACCAAGGACTTTATAGGCTCGACAAATTCTTCAGGACTGTCAGGAAAACGCCATGGTGACATGATGTTATTTGTTCCGTTCATTTTCTTAAATGTATTAATTGCTGTTTTGTATTACTTTAAGCGTTTGGTGAAGTTGATATAGATAAAAATCGTTGATAGAGAAAGTGGTTATCTGGCAAGTACATTTTAGTCAAGACTGGATTATCCTGATGGTATCATCTTGTTCAGGAAGCAGTCTTTGATTTTAATGAATTTATGTAAAACCGATTAAGGATGGGGCGTTCATGAATCATCTTGGCGTCAATCGGAGCTTTTACACAATGAAGTTTTAGCATGTGTACTATCAGTCTTCCATGGATAACCTTTTAGTCCTGCACAATCAATCCTAAGGATGAACTCAGTAAAACAGAAATACTGGTGAGTTATGCTAATGTCCAACATCAGTCATCGGATAAAGTGCAGTACAGGAAATGTAATGGAACTATTTGCTTAAATGATATACCACTTTCAGTGCAGCGTATGATCTAAGAGAACTTTGATACATACTCTAGTTTGTTAGATTTAAATAGTGAACCCATATCCTCCATGAGAATGAATAATGCCACACGGTAGCTCGGTATATCTCTAACACCACATCGTTATGGACCTCTTAGATATGAAGAACGACACGTTTTTCATCATTTCAAAATCGGGTATCTGATATTTGATAATTGATATCGGATAATATTCCGAAAAGGAAACGATTATACAAATGGTAGCATGTTCGTGGATATGCAGTCTTTTTTTTCCATTCCTGTGGTATCCTCTGTATTCACTGCACCGTTTTTCTTGAGTTGCAACCTTAATTCAACCCCGCCGTTAAAGTAAGGGCTACTTTCCCACAGGTCCCTCCTCTCCTAACAGTGTTTCCATCACACCGAGCCCTTCCTCCTGACAGCGCTAATGCGGTACGATTCATGGCACCATTACATGGACAGTGATTGTTCGGTACAGTGTAAAATTGCCGTCCGTTCGAGTAACGGCTACAACTAAATGACCCCTAATGCTACCATTACACAGCCCAGCCCTGATAGCTACATGCATTATATTATCCCTCTACGAGAGAAAGTCGCGATTTTTACAAATAGGTTACTCCGGGATGGCAGGAACATTTTAACATTCCTCCCAAACTCGCAGCTTTCTAACACCATGGTAAAATGTGTAGTATTTATCTATCCATAGTAAAATTGTTTTCTCCCACTTGCTAAAAGGGTTCGTCACATTAGGAGTTTTTCACACCCGTGTAAATGGCACCTCAGGCAGAAAAGTGTGCGGCGGCCGATGGTGAAATTACCTGAAAGGCAGAGTAATGGACCCAGGCGCTTGCGACTGATTGCAGTATTTTTCACCCCTATGTTGTCCTTCCTGTAACACCCTGCGCATTTGATTAAACCCATAAATGTAATGTCGATGTTTTGTTAGACGTAAATCAAAAGTTGCTAAGAGATGTACGTGCGTCTACACGACCTTATATGAATATGGCTGTAAGTAATTATATGGCTGGTTTCGTGAAGACGTATTGCTGCAAAGTCAATTATTAATAGAAAGTGGCTATGGCCTATTTTGTTTTCACATTTATCCGTCGATCAACTATTTATAGAAAATGTACAACTAGGGAGTAGAAAAGTGGTTAATTTGAATCCAATCAGGGGACATGGAATTTGCATAATTTGTATTATAAATTGGATTCTTTACCTTGACTTCCATCCAATCCTGATGACACACAAGGGAAAGCTTCAACACCCAAGGCACAACAGTAATGACAATATCTTCCCATACTGTCTGTTCCACCATGATTCTGTATGTCCCAGTTCAATAAGATAAAATGTACCCAGTGGCTGAAACAGTGAACTTACTCCAACTGTAAGTCCGTGATAGAGGCCGGTGGGAATAGCTGGCTATCGCACCGCCTTCCTGAACAACAGGTATTGCGGGTCCGTTTCAAACGTTATCCGTACAACTCATATCGGAAACATCCTTGCTCATATCTTCTTTCTATCACTTAAACTGACTTCGTCATCAGAATAATGTACTCAAGAAACTGCCTGCAAATCATGGTGGCACACTGGGATCGACGGCTTGCCTGGAGCATCGCTGTAATGTGACTGCGCTGATTCCAAAGTTAAGTCCTCTGTACAAGGATTTCGTCTGAATTTCAGACTGTACTCTTTTCAAAGTGATTTCAAAAGGAGTGTAAGATTAGATCCAGGAGGATGGATGAAGCAGAAGTACAGCACGATTACGAGCAACATGTTGAATAATGCTATCAGGAGCTGGACACATGGGGCTGTAATCCTCTTAGCGTTAAGCAGGTATTTTAATCCAATTTTCTGCCAGAGCCAACGTAATTTTCCTCAATGCACGCAATATTTCTTTGAATTGCAAAAGTTTTCTTGTTAGCGGTAATGCTAGCCAGAATGGGATAGCGAAATTAGATTTATCACATGCAGTTGCATGGAATTTGCATGACAGTTTGTGTCTGTTTCATGACAGTTGTGACATCAGAGAATGCCAAATTCATCGACTTCACTTCAAACAACGCCTGTCACTTTTTCACAACCAGCTTCAAAGTCAAGTGATCACGCACGAATGTCCACGCTGATCGGATATATGCTAGAGCCTCTTAGTCTCACATAACTTCCTGCACTTATCTATCGTCTCCTAACAAACCAGTACCTCACGTATTGTTAAATGTAAAATCTAATACAAAAGCAGAATGTTATTTTAGCAAGGTTGACCAAATACATTTCACATCGATATAAAACGAACCTTTTTAAAGGTATAAAATGATAACTTAATGTAAGTTCTGTGAACAACACCTAAATCTGTTTAAAAGAGCCCGGACACCAATATGGTATAGCACTTCCTAAGATGCAAAATCCGCGAATTTCTATCTTCAGTTCATCAAGGACCAAAAATACAAGACAGTCTTATTTTGAGGATGATGCCGTCAGTCTTATTCCACACACCATAACGATGAAGTGATATTGGTTAATTTCACGGTTTTATCCATCAATGGGTTCTATTTCAGCAGTCTTGCCTATGCTTTAGATACTATTACCAACGACATGTAAATCAGGATATTCACTTGTCTTCTCGTCTTGGTAGTTATCATTGAGAAACCATGAAAAATCATGTCTTTGGCAATCACAGAAGTCAGGCGACTGAGCACAACTTCTCAACAGCCAATCGTAAATTGTTCCTGTGGAATTGTCGTGCTTAGACAAAAGAACAATACTTACCGCTTTAAGCCGGCCTAGTTAGCGCTGGTGCCTTCTGTGTGGTAAATGTCTCTCCTTCTGTCCAGATTAACAGCATTCGGTTGCCAAATCCTTTCCCTTCTGGAGAAGTAACGTTCTGCGAAGTGCCAAGTGGCAACAGACTAGCGGATGATGCAAGGCGGGCAGATTTGCCTGTGGCCAGGATGCCCGCTGAGTCGTCTTGCGCCTTTGTGTGAGGAAAAGCCCTTTGCCGATGACCCATCAGCACTCCTTTACCTGGCCTTGTAGGTCCGACCGAATGCTCACTTAGGAAATATGGATTTTCTCCAACCAAATTGATTTGAATGTGGAGCACGAGATGCCACCGCTGCTTTTCATCGTCCAATATTTTCCCTTCGGTACACGAACGTCTCCACCAATCAAAGAAGGCAGCCGCCACATGAATCAATATTAGGAAAAGCAGTATCATACGCCGCACTTCAAAGTCAAACCATGCTCTTCTCCCTGCTTCGTATCAAATTGCCAAAATAACTCCTAAATTTAAAGTGTGCTGTGCTTGACTGATGTACTGTCTTCACTCTCATTGATATTCGTTCTGCAGCAGCCATTGATTATAAAATGATTGGAGCCTAGTAGAAAGAAAGAATTTTTCAAGTCTGCTCCTCCGAAATTTAGCAATTTAGTACCAGAGTACTATATTGATATCCGAGCCTGGCATTTTGAATTGTTGCCTGCACGGTTCTGTACACTCTGTACAAATAAAGGTAGTTATTACCAGCTTGGCAAGGAGTGCGGGGCCAGAAAGCAGTCATCAAATATTTCCCATGATTTGTCTACTACCACTTGGTACAGGAATCAAACGGTAAAAGCAATACCGAGGTCATTTGCCAAAATTGTTATGGCATCCCCTGAATTATGTAAACACTCACCGGAGGATTCTGCAGACACGCAAAGAGCATTAAAAGTGCGGAAAGCCATTCACCTTGATCATGGAATCTCAACAAAGGCGGATCAGTGGCGCCCAGCGGCCAGGCGCAGGCCGGAGGGGATCATTGGGTAAAACCAATGTGACTGTAATTGTCAATGGGGAGCCGCTAAATGCTAAACTTAGATTGTTTCTACCTGCCAAAGGGTAATGTTTTATCGTTTGCGACTCATCAACGTATCCATTTTAGATTGATTCAGTTGTTCTTTTGCTGTAATTACACATGGCAGAATTTGATTCTGTTTGCAAGGTTAAGTACACAGTTGGGAACATCTTCTATGGGAAAACATATATGGGATTACAAGGCGCCGACTGTACAAATATATAAGAGATGAGTTTTAGACATGCATATAGAACGGAATCAAATTGGAAATAACTGTAAATATGCCATTATATAAGTTCACTTTTTTCACCAATAATCTAGTCCTTACTATCTGGTATTACAGAATAAATTACCAAGACGCCGTGCAATGTTGAAACAAACCGTATTAGTAGTCTCTAAAGCTAAGGGCACAACCTGCCGTAAGTGATTTTTGTCCGTACGTATTTTGGCAGGTCACATCCGCCACGTTTTTCTGCAAATGTGGGCAAGGAATGGCAAGAGCAGGGAGGGAGTATCTTTTAACATACGTCACTCGCTTGATTGAGCAAGGTGTAAGTATGTGGTCTGCACGCCACACCTGGCCGCGAGCCGGATGCGTGCATGGTTCGTTCCGCAAGTGGTTAGTGGTTACAACGTACAATCTCTTTGCGTTTGCCACGTTACCGTATGCAGGCACTACTTACACGTGCTGCGTACGTACGGTTTCCCTTATTCGCTGTGAGGGACACGTGCGTCTCCCGTACTGGCTCGTACGGGGAGCGAATCCGCAGCCCGATGGCAGACAAAGTTCTGCCTGCACGGAAAGTTCTACGGCGTGTCTGCGTGTTACCAATCCGTCGGATTCCGTCCGAGTTCGTACGGAGGCGGTACCTATCACTTACGGACCCCAAAAGATTGCCCACGTTTGGAACGTAGACAGCATGTATTTGCACGTATGTTGGGTTGTGCCCTTAGCTTTATTCTACACTATATCCAATCAAACACGGTTTCTAGAAATGTACGTTAGAGTTACCAGTTTTTTTTAACCACAAAATATCATACCACGAAATCAGAGGAGAAGAAACAAAGACAGTATGTGATCAAACAATATTTGAATGTTAAGAAATATAAAACAAGATAAGCAAAATAATCAGCCGTTTCAGATATGTACTATATTTCATCGGTGAATGAGAATGAGCCTGAAGACAAATGTAACTTGTATATGAATTGGTATCTGAATGCAAATCAAATGTATGAATAAAATTCTGCCATGTGTAATTGCAACAAAAGACCAATTGAATCAATCTAAAATGGATACGTTGATGAGTCGCAAACGATAAAACATTACCCTTTGGCAGGTAGAAACAATCTAAGTTTAGCATTTAGCGGCTCCCCATTGACAATTACAGTCACATTGGTTTTACCCAATGATCCCCTCCGGCCTGCGCCTGGCCGCTGGGCGCCACTGATCCGCCTTTGTTGAGATTCCATGATCAAGGTGAATGGCTTTCCGCACTTTTAATGCTCATTGCGTGTCTGCAGAATCCTCCGGTGAGTGTTTACATAATTCAGGGGATGCCATAACAATTTTGGCAAATGACCTCGGTATTGCTTTTACCGTTTGATTCCTGTACCAAGTGGTAGTAGACAAATCATGGGAAATATTTGATGACTGCTTTCTGGCCCCGCACTCCTTGCCAAACTGGTAATAAGTGCATACTTTCATATATACAGAGTGTACAGAAACGCGCTGGCAACAATTTAAAATACCAGGCTTTGACAGTACTCTGGCACGAAATTGCTACATTCGAAGGAGCAGGTTTGAATAGAACATTCTGTGTTTGCACATAGTTTCTATAATTCCATAATCAATGGAGTGTTGTAGAACGAATATCAATGAGTCATTGTATCAATTATGTGGGTAGATACAGCACACTCTAGGGGTTACTTTGACAAACTGATTGGGAACGGTGAGAAAGAACACGGTTCGACTTTTAAGTGCGGCGTATGATACTGCTTTTGCTAAAAAAAAATGACATAGATTCATGTGGCGGCTGTCTGATGTGATGAAAGATAGTGGATGGTATCTGGAAACGTCTGACTCTTTAGGGACTTTATCCAGCCGCTTGATCTTTTTAATGGTACCTAATGGTAAAGCTGCATGTCTGAAATTCATTGAGATATTTCATATATTCATATGTTTCAAATTTATTTTTAAACACACAAATGGTAAAATTTTTGTAGTGTATTATATTGACAGGCTGTTAATCTGCAGGGATTGATTAATCCACGGGTGATTCAATAAGTCACGTTTCGTTAGGAGTAACATGATGGCATTGTGATGTTTCCCCCGCCAGCATACAGAGGCAGGAGGATTACACAGGCAGCGTCTTTAATCCTTTCATTAAGTAGAGCTTTGAGTTGGGAATGAGCAGAACTGCCACTGCCTTCTGTCGGTTTCCTAACTGTAATATTTCATTTGGTGGGTATAAAATACCGTCCATGCTTTTTTGGCTTGTGCCAAAGTGACATAATTGATATCTTCTTCTAAAAAGAGTTTGTGATTATGATACATATATTTTCTGAAGCAAGCCTTTAAGATAAGAATTTCTTGTTGAAATTGGCCTGTGAATGAGTCTTTCTGTCTATTAACTTGCCTATGTGATTGAGGCTCAGACAAACTGACGACACTGGTATATTGCAGTTGCCCACAGTTTTACTGTGAGAAGTCTGTCATGCATCATAGTCTGTATGATTTAGATTATCCTGTGTATGCAAAGAACCTACTCCAGAAAACGGCCGAGGGAAACTCACAATACCGTATTTAATCATCCCAAATCAAGTTTTCATCATGAGGTTGCTAAATGTGCATGCGTGAGTGATGGGCTAGGATATTCCTAATAACGAGTGCCAGTGATGATGGATTAGTCGCTGACGATGTAGCAACACACACACACCCTTCCTCCTCCTAACACCGCCTTGCCACTAGAACGTAAAGCTATACTGTACTCAAGAGGAGTGTGTTATTTTTTGAAACACCACAGCCTTATGAACTCAACGTTGACTAAAATTAAACACAGCTGGGCAGATAAATGAACCATTTATAATCCGGTAACTGAGTATTGCCCTTCATGCAGACCCATCGAATGTGATCCATGATGGGAATAATGCCATAATCAAGTATCGGTTCCTATGGGATGATTTCTAAAGTTCCAGGTTATATTGATATTTGGGTCAAATAAGTAGAATTTTTTTTTTAAAAATAGGAGAGGGGTTGATGCTGAATAATGCGACTATTTCCCTGTCCAAGGTCAATATCACATGGTCAATACAATTACACTTTGGGGTTCAGAAAAATATTACTAGTAGAACCGTAACATTTTCCTCTGGAGTACAGCATGGCTTTAAGCCCGAGACCGCTCTTCGACCACTGAGTGGCCAAAATCTGACACATAACTTTTTTGCGTTATATTGCTTTTCAAACAATACTTTTACATTAGGTATCATACTCCAATTGTAAAATAATAGTAATAAATCCAATTTTCAGTTCTGCACAGTTGCTGAACGCTAGTGGAAAGGGGACTCAACACGACAGCTCACAGTCACCTGTTTCACACAGGAGATGATAGGTGGCGCTATCTAACATGCAGTCCCATCTGACCAAACTGTTATACGCGAAACAAAAATTAACTACCATCAATTATTCTCATTGAGTTATCGCATTCCCAACGCTACCCAACGTCTATGGTTATGATAATAGATACCATTCGTGTCGATTGCAGAACAATATTCGGCAGTGGACTTTGTTGGACGATGTTGTAAAAACGGTTCATGCTATTTTAAAGTGTACCTGCTGTAGGGTTATGCAAGGGTTTGAAAAGTAGTCCATGTGGTTTTAACTCTGCAATACAGAATGATTCTATTGACGTCGTCGTCTAATGAGTTCAGTTAAGGGCACATACCTTAGATTTAGACTTCTATTAGCTTGTATATACATAATCTGATGATAACTGTAGGGCCGGCCGCTAGGAGCGTGATTTTAGTCAGGCTAAACTTTTATCACCTTGTGTGACAATGCACCAGGTGATAAGGAGGTCTTCTAAGAAATGTATACGGTCACGGTATTGCAAAAACATAAAGATAAGGGGCTACTCACGCAAACAAAATGGCCAGCCGTTGTAATAGACTTTTGATTGAGTTCGAACATCTGATGACATGTGCATTATGCTCTTTGTGAATGATAGGCAGTACATATTTTCCCTGTCTCTACCCCGGAAACACCAACAATCAAGAAATCTTGACAAAGAACCTGACACGAAGTGTTGGTCAGCCGGTATGAAACTCCAGTCGATTCTGCACATCCGCATGGTGGCGCTGTTGTGTTGGCAAACGTTCGGAGAGTTGTGGGTGATTATGGATCAGACAGATCGTGATAACTACATATGCATTATAATATAATTATGTAAACATTTTCAATCTATTGGTAGTATTTGTTATGCGCGTATTGTGCAAATTGTGCGCAAAGAAAAGTTTCTGAATGGTTACTCTTACACAGAGATCAGAACGCAAGTGCGGCGACAGGAATTCTAGGTAATATGTCAAAGGTAAAGGCCCACAAAAAGTAAACAAAACCCGTTCGTTATTATGCAATGACCAAGACAAGGACTGTTTTCTTCATTACCGGTCATTCTTTGCTCCTGTGGAACAAAGGCTAGCTGATTGAAAACGTGATTTTGTTGACTTTCTGCTCCTATATTATCAAGTCACTCTGCTAGACCGTGATTATTGCCAGTTTCGACCCAAGGTGTCTAATAACATGGTATTGAATAGAAATATACTATCCTATATAAGCAGTATGCAATATGCATAAACAACTAAAAGTACATACATGAATAAAACAAGTAGGTGTATGATGTAATATCTATGATGAATGGAAGTTGTAATGGAGGTTTTGATAGATAATTTGCGTTGCTAGATAGAATCGCTGTTAACATGATACAAACATACCTTTGCCAAATAAACCAGGTTTGTTATGTAGAATGATGTCTGTAGACATAAATGTGTTACTCATTACATTTTATCTTATATGCCTGGAGTTGGTTCATAACATTTTGCCATTGCTTATACAAATTCGATCCCTATTTACATATATTTACTAATATTAAATTGTATCAAGCATCACTTAAGCTATCAGCATACCAAAAATCATGATGATCATTTCATCCCTTCTTGACTTATTCTCTTTCAAAGTAGGAAACTAAACCGGCTCCTGCAGTTCAAGAAAAGACGTTAGCGGACCCAAACATACACCTCTTACTCTCTGCCATCTTTCTTAGTTACATATGTGACAAGTTTGAAAGTCCTATCACGGAATGCAGTGGATTTATCAACTTTCCTAATTAATTATGCAAATTAGCTGTTAATTTGCATAACTAGTATCTCATTATGTAAGTTTTTACTTAGGCTATCTACATACCAAAAATCATGACGATCCGTCAACACGTTCATATTTTGCCATTAATTATGCAAATGAGATCATCATCTGCATAATTAATATGTATTGATATTTCTTTCTTTCTTTCTCAGCTACAAATGTGACAAGTTTGAAAGTCCTATAAAGGAATGCAGTGGATTTACAAACTTTCGTCATTAATTATGCAAATTAGCTGTCGATTTGCATAATTAGAATTCTGTCATGTAAGTCTTCCCTTTGGCTATCTACATACCAAAAATCATGATGATCCGTCAACACGTTTATATGTTGCCATTAATTATGCAAATGAGGCCGTCATTTGCATAATTAATATGCATTGATATTTCTCTCTTTCTCATCTATATATGTGACAAGTTTGAAAGTCCTATCATGAAATGCAGTGGATTTATAAACTTTCCTCATTAATTATGTAAATTGGTTGCTGATTTGCATAATTAGTATTCCATTATGTACATTGTTACTTGGGCTATCTACATACCAAAAATCATGACGATCCATCAACACGTTCTCGAGTTATTCTCGTCCAAAGTTTGAAAGGAAATCGGCGACTGCAGTTCCAAACAAGCCGCTAGGGGGTCCAAACTTACAGCACTAACTCTCTGCCCGAAGGGCTATCTACCACTCAAAAATCATAACCACAGCATGTCCAGAACACGAGATATCAAAAATTGAGGTTCTGCTGCAGTACCTTACCAAGCCGCTAGGGGGCCCATTATCGAACTTGACCTTCGTTTTCCCGACCCCTACCCACCTACCAAATATTATCGGGATACATCCAAGGCTTCTTGAGTTATGCTGTTAACACACACAGAGACAGACAGACCCACAAGCCCAAAACATAACCTTAGCCATTCTGGCAAAGGTAATAAAAATCACAAAAGACCTGTATTATTTACCCCACACATACACCACGAGGAGTATGATATGTGCATGTTAAGTCTATCATGCAGAAGGGTCTCTCAAGTTCCCGGAAAATGTCAGCCCCTAATTTGTACTGGATCCCGATCTCTAGCGGGATTACGCACGTTGGCAATTGAAATCTCGGTGGCATACAGCCTCCTTCTCCAGAAAGAGCACCTGGGCACCTGAGGGATTCATCCCGTTATTGGCCGAGTCTTGGAGGAGAAGATTACCGTAAGTGGATCAAGTGAAGTCAGCTTCAATCAGTTTCAATTTCACTTTCAATTAACGGTCTGTCGAAATGACTTTGCGAATAACTTTTTACAAAGATTGCTGGCAGGAGTCTTGAAAGACATCGCTCTACGTCCTGTACCTCGGTGATATGTGTTAAAACGTGTATGGTTATACTGTTTCGGACTGGATATCATGTTTTATACAATGTAGATGCTTAACAACATCACAATGATAACTAGTTTGTACATCAATTGTCATGTCTTTTCTCTTTAAATCAAAGACAGTACAAAAACGAAAGAAGAGGGGGAAACCAGTATTATGTGTATTATGCCCTTTTTCACTTCCTTATTATCATCTAGTTGTATAATATGACGCCCCCGTAGAATGATCTGAAGTTCGCGGTGTATGTATGGTAAGACTTTAGAACAGGAATGCCATGCTTGAACTGCATTAAACGGAAGGATGGTGACAAACGGTGAGACGTCTGTAAAATAAATCACTTGTCTTTAATTCAGAGCCAATTGCTGCCATTTGTAAGCACATAATCGTAAAACCACATGACCGTAAAATTATATTGAATGGTACACCATAGGATATGCACTACACATAAGCTGATATTGACAATGGGCTGGCATATGGCAGTGTACCCGTCACAGAAAAATCGCTCACAGAAAAATTGTTGGTCTGAAATTGTATAGCAACAAAATCATACAGGATACTTCTCCTGATTATCTTTTTTGAGACAATCGACCAAAAATTGAAATAAAATTAATGCTACACCTGTTTAAAGCAAGGAGTTCGTCATTACTTGGATTCGTGCGTGATCCACCAATTAGTATTCTGAATTGTATACACGTGCTTCAGTATTACGAACATCTGCCAATGTAGATGATAGCGGTAAGCTCATAGACCGTTTGGAAACCTTCCAAGGTAAAAAGACCTGCGCAATCGAACTTAGAGCGCTCACCGCCGTAGCCTAATGATTTCCACATTGCTGTTTACGGTGCTAATTTTGTGAGACCTTACCATCTCAACCTTCCAAGAGCCTCTCTTCCGATACTGAAACGGCCTATGTATTTTATCAGTATTGAAGAATCGGACAGGTTTCCAAAGAAGCCGACTGAGGCAGATCATTCAATTTTACGACTTTTGATCGCTCACATATCGATTTGGCACAGAGTCATATGGCTTCGGCATGAGTATTACGTGCAGTGGCAAGTCAACCTCAGCAAAAGTTTATCAACTGTGACATTAACAGCTATTACTTTTGTGGATCAATGGGGACCCAGTAAGTCAGATATTGGCCCATTCACTATAATTTGTCAAAACTGTCCAGGAATGTTAAGGAACAAGCCGTGTGCCGGTTGCGGAGTGTATAGTTTTGTCTTTCGTTTGGAGTATTACGTAATTTCACATTTATAAAGTAGCAGTTACGAGATCACAGGGACGGAAGGTTGAACTGATAGACGTGAGTCTCAGCTCTTTGGCTGTGTGACTAGTCACGTTTTGAAGTTACTCTTACTCAAGCCGACTTCTGGTGTGTAAACCCTGTCACTGTCTTCATACATCATCGGAATGAGCAAGTCACTAGAACATTAATTTTTACATTCATTGACAAAGGAACTTTCATGTTAGATAACGTAAGAATCTACAACTGGAAGAATAATTCCTGCATGAGTGAACGTACAACATGAGATGATGATGAATTTAATGTATGGTATTATTTTCCTAGGAATACTAACTCTACCTACGTTATGTTTTTATGTCTGACGCCTTACATTCGACTATCCAAATTAATTTTTGCTGTCCTATAATAACATGATACATGTAAAATCATTGATTGTTGCATCATGCATTGCGGTTATGATGTTCAAGTCAGGATTTCATGATGTTCAAATCAGGCTTTCATGATGTCCAAATCAGGCTTTCATGATGTCCAAATCAGGCTTTGGCTGCGTGATGGTCTCTAGCTTGTGTCTACTCAATTCTAGGCGCCACCAGAATGTTCGCCGTAAGTTGCCTACTCTGATGGGATTCAGGACCGCCTTTAATACCCAACTTACCTTTCTTGTAGGCCAAGCGATGGGCATTTTGTCTTTCGAACTAAAAGCACGTTCTTAATCCTTAGATGTGCCGTTAACGATGCGTTATGGTTGAAATTGAAGGTTAACGTGTAGTGTCTGTAAATTATATGCCCAGAAAAACTTCGCTACCTGGAGAAGCATATCATTTTCCTGGAACTGTTTAACGCAATTCGAGGAATTTCATTTCGTTTACAGTTACTCGATAACGTTCTTAAAGGTCAAGTTCCAACTGATACTGTGATAGCAAGTTTTTCTATGATCGAACACTAACATATTAGACATCGTAAGAAAAAACCCATTGTATATATAGAGAAAATTCAAATATATATGTATCACAAATAAAAGGTCAACATAGATTATAAAGGTAAATAAAAATATGATTTATATTTAGTAATTTTATGGCTCATGAATACCATTAATATGTTTTATTCAATTGGTGTTTGTGTAATTCATCTGTCTACATGATATATTGTCAATGTTGCCGCAAAACCCAGCCGTACAAATGGTGAGGTTTCGTTGAACTTTAATGCTGTACTGAAAAACCAAACTTTTTACATGACTTTATTATTATCCTAGCATAAGGTCAATCTTGATGTTCATTTAATAAGGAGCGCATATCATTTCCTGTACATAGCAAACATGGAAACGCTATTATCATCAAAAAACATTGTACTGTGTCGTCATGAAAACGATACAAAATTGTTTGAATCTTTCAGCACGAATGAAATGAAGATAGTAGACTTTGCTTCACTACCCTAAAGCCGCAATATTCATTCACATGAATGTGGGCCTTAATAGAAGGAAGTATAACTTTAAACATTTCAGACACATTCTCTACAATAAAAGTACACTACAAATAACAAAATGCCTTTGCCTTGCAAGTACGTCTGTTAATTATATGTATTAATAGCTCACTACTAGGAGTCCTAGACGATGTAGATGGATATGAAACACACTACACAAAATGTTTCCCGTCGTAATGATTGACAAAATTATACTGACATATCTACATACAGTTTGCAATTCACGACAAATACTGCAACGGTCGGACTGCAACTCATCCCACACATTGTCATCGATATACTTAAAAAAAAACGATGCAACGTCATCTAAGGCCTTGGAAAATTAATTTTATGTGATCCTTTATTCAAATTTCGTCTGGAGTGATCCAACAAATGCTATTTAGCAATGTCAATCTGAAATGCATCAGACTTATTTTCAACATCAGGTCCTAATCATACAGACACAAGTACATGTACAAGCACAACGTTCTTTTGTAACATAAACAAGGAGAACGTGTTGGAAAACGATACTACAACGTTTCTGTCACTCGAAACATTATATACACTTTCGATGGTACTCAGCCCATCTACAATAGTTGCAAACCGATAAATCATGTAAACGTCTTTATCTATATAGAGAATGGTTTCTATATCTCTACGTCAGGAATCTGAATTATAATCCTGCGATGAAGACGGTTGCTGCCGACAGCGATGTTACAAGGATAACCCGCACGGCCACTGAGGATGTAAAAGAACAATCAGTTCTGAATAAAGTTTCATGATATAAGGCCACGTTGATTTGATTATATGGATGACATCCGCGCTCGCACCAATTTTCGGCCATTTCCAAAAAAAAAAAGTTTTCGACCACACAATAAATTGTGCAAAGTAGCTGTAAAATGAGCACAAATATTCCGTAGATTGAAAAAAAAGTATCAGAAAACAGATAACTAATGCCATAGATAGAATGCCAAAATGAATCTAAAGTCAAAGAATAAGATGTGAAAGGACGGAAAGAAAAAAATCTATTGTTGGTTGGGGGAGGTACCAGTACAGAACATTCAGGTCCAGAGGATCAATGTATACCATACTATGTGTGTTTAGACCTATGTTCAACCTTCCTGGCCACTTTGATTTCATACTGAAGGCAACTTTTTTTTTTTGGCCAAACTTTTTTTTATTCGCTCGCTCGCATCAGTTTTGGAGTTCCCGGAGGATGTCATCCATATAATCAAATCAACATGGCCTAAGAGAAAAATAAAGAAACATGTAATATGATCATTTTAAGGCCGAATTTCACTGGTTGGCGGCGATCGCTGAGCGACAGTACAACGATCAAAATTGGATCAATTTCATAATTGGATTGCAATGCACGATGTAAAATTACAATACTTTACAATACATCAAAACATCATGCAACATCAAAGAATCAAGCATGGTGCCTGGGGTGAAAGTTTTCATTATTTGCTGACTGTCAAGTTATTTCAATGTCATGCCTAAGATATCCCTTTAAGGTATATCAGATATTAGAAATCCTTCATGGTTGTGTGACTTTTACAACGTTTTTGCGCTACAAATAGGATGATTCCATTACTCACCAAAATGTCCCTTTGATTCAGCATAAGATTGCCATGGTCTTATTCCCCGTTTCCTACCTGTAGAATCACAGAGGTATGATTGCACTTGTAAGGTTGTGCCTTCCGGTAACATCTCGAAAACAACGTTCAGCCGTTGGATCTTACCATGGTTATAATGTTTGGCGTTTTTGGCGACATGTACACCTCAGAGGCGAGTCAAATGGTTGTTTATACTGTGGGTGCCAATGACCAATACATTGTGGTAGAGCCAAATTTACCTTCGTGCGGCATCAGTGGCGAATTTGAATTCCTCCATTCGTCCACGATCTGGCGGTAGTCAGGGATGGGCTCGTCTGACAGGACACCAGCAGTGTTTGCTGCATGTAGGATCATTGTGCAAGCTGTTGTGAATAAGTCTTTTCACGGTTTAAGGTGCGCATGCGCACTAAGATACACTGTGGGTAATATGCCAAAGACGAAGGCTGATAACAGTTCTTGTTTGACCTATGCACGCCCAGTCTTTATCTTAATGGTGTTTTATTTTATCTCAGGGTCCTTCAAATTACACAAAATACACATCGTTGCATATGTGCAATTTAATCCGCAGGCAGGCTTATAATGATCAAGCATGCAAAAAAGCCGCCCTCAAGTTTCCTAACTTGCCTGCAGCTTCTTGCGAAAAACATTTAAGTTTTGTATATCGTTGCATTTCAAATTCAACATTAAACTGACAACAGTTTTTGGAAAAGAGGCGACCAATGACCAATCCGGTTGGCGATTCACACTGTCCAGTCAAAACCAGGAGAAGCTAGACTGATGCGCATTGAAAACAAAACGTGCATGGATCCAGAGAAAAGAATTCTATATGTGGCAGCGACTGCCTGTATCGTATACGGCTGATTAGCTATGACATTGTGCAAAGCTAGGGTTGGTGTGAAGAAGGGGTTTACCTTGGGAATATTGACCGAAGGTGGTCATATATATACATTGTATAGATGACAAACCCTTATAGTGTAGCCAGAATCCTTTGTTCCTCCACCTTCCAGATTTGAAGAATACCGAGATGATATTAGAGTAGCTCGTGAACGGAGCCGGAGAATCCTGGTCACAGTATTTAAAGTTCAGAGATGAATTCAACTCGAAAACCTGAACGTAATCAGTGGCAAAGTCACAGCTGAAGGTATAGCTGAGTTGGAAATCTAGGAATGTTATCTGGATTGTCTGGTCGGGCTCGGCTTGGATGAGCCACGTGCAGTTGAGTTCCTGTTCATAACTTGCTACGGGGTATCCTGGACTGTAGATGTACCCTTCATCAGACGTCAGAGTGGTTGTCTGATTGCTGTCACACTCATCACTGGCATCAACAGCTGAAACAAAGTAACATGTACATTGATGTAGGTTAGACATGTATTTAAACAATATCTGAAGATACATCAATCTCTACAACTGGATAAGATACGGAAATCTTATTCAGTGTCACAACAACGAACTGGTGAAACGATTCATTACTAGTGCATGACATATAAGATGTGACTGGAAGGACCTGTTGATCTTGATGATGACAAAGTTTTCTCAAACCGGTTTCCTTGTTACATCTCACTTACTAGTATTGACTCATTCTGAAGAAGTGTGACGGATGCCACTAAAAATCCACGGAAATAATATCTTACCCTTTTGTTATGATCGATTCGTCTTTAAATATAGTCATCTCCAATTGCAAAGTGAAGACAGATGAAAACAAAAATATAACTCTTAAGTATGTATTTGATTTTCATATTACATATTTGAATATGAATATGAATAGATGGATTAATCAAGACTAACCAATTTATTGCATACGTCAGCAAAACATACAGAATTATGAATGATTGTTTTATGACATAAGCAAATTTCACGGTTGGAGATTGCATTAGGACAATATATGCGTTGCCCCGCAATCTCCAAAGTCTCCATAAATGGAGATAATACATCATATCAAAATGGTAAAATGGAATTATGGAGCCAGACTAACAGATCTATGGGTCACATTGAGGTCAATTACGGTGCCTTGATATCCATTTGCTTTATCATGGCTATCCACGTGCACGTCCAAAACAATCACAACATGGTAACGAAACAAGATATACCAGATATGAGATTAATAATCACTCGTATTTAGAATATATATCATGTGTGACAAATACTCCAACAAGAGATAACTTCCACAAGAGACACCAGTTAGGTAAATTCTTCTTCGGGCAATTCTTGTGAGGAGATTGGTACAGAAAAAAATCAATATACCTTCATAACCCAAGGAAAATCCGTTGTGTTGGTAATTTTGTTCTGTTCTCCTGAGAAATTTGATGCACGCTTTGTTGCTGGGAACGTGAATTAGGTCCGCGTCGGTATAGTTCCCCTCATAATTTCTCAGCAGAGTGTTACATGACTCATCCATGTATATCTGTAATGCATCATTTGTCGGCCCAACCCCTGTCTTTTCAAAATTCAAATCGAAGCCGTACAGTATGATCTTGATGCCGCGGGAGAGGGGGAGACGTATCGTCCAGGTGCAAATCCGATCATCTTCTGTCATGGCGGAGGGGTATGGGCGCGGAAATCCTGGTGATTTTATCCAGCCGCGGTAAGACGACACTGTCCTTCCGCAGGCTGAAAAAAAGTCTGAATTATTCTTAGACAATGACATTGATTACAGAGTTATATGGAATATAAGAAGAAAGTAGCATGCCGCGATATCTCTCTCATGACAGGGCATTGTCACTCTCTCTGAGGAATCTTTCCCTTGAACTACTCCAGACTCTTCTGCATTTTGCAGTCTGTGGCCAGGTGGGGCCTAGGTGTATATATTTCATCTATATTCACAAGGTTCATTCCCTATTCTTAAGACCTAAATTCCGGTAGTGCATAGAAATAATATTTTACAGAACAATTTTCCAGATAAATAGCATATTCTATGTATCACCATGATCTACTAATTCCTTTATGATACATATATTTGCGCGCATGCTAGATCTAGACAAGTGTACCGGTATATTTCACTCCTTTCCAACGCTAACATTTTGAGAATTGCTTACATTTTGGCCTCGAGCGACTGCAACGTGCTTCGCATATCCCTGTAAGTAAAAGCACATTACATCACATGATGAGGATACTTCTCAGTGTGCGTGAAAGGAAGAGACGTCGTGGTACTTCCTGCAACTCATGTCAAAATGATGTATGATATCTTGTTGACTCTTGGCAGCTGTAGCAACGTCAGCACAAAACCACACGTACAGCTGTGACAAACAGGCAGTGTAATTTATCTTTTTTAGATATAATTTACACAACAGAAGAAACGGCACACTTGTAAGTTTCCTTGACGTAATGATAAATGGGTAGCTAGAGGGAATTGTGTATCAACGTGCAATCTAGAAGATTTTGTTTGACCTGTATGCACGGCGGAAACCTTTTATCCGTGTCCTGTCAGTGAGATCACCGCTAATTTTCAATAGAGTTCGGTACAAATCATCGTTCTTCCGACCTTATGCATTTTCGTGACCATTAGCCACATTTTCTGTTCTTGTCTGCAACATTTGTCACAAGATGTGCGAGTGCATAAATACGTTTATAAGCCCTGTGGTCGGTATTGGTGCCTGCCTCCTGGAACTCCACGTATGGGTTGTGACTGGCCGACTGATTCACTCATTCGTCTTCTTGCATTGTATGCCAACCAGAGATATCATGATGCGCCATTCTCGAATGACTAAGCAGACTTATTACGTAAACAGAGCAGATTGCGGGTTTGAATGTTGCCACATGTGTGGCTTTTCAAAACACGTCCACTCTACTCATTGACAGATTCACTGTTGCCCGGAGTACGCAGCAGACGGGGACAGAAAGTGTACGGATCAGAGCGTCAGTACATGGATGAATATCACTCATATAATCATGATAAAACCACATTATCCTTCAATCTGCCAGAAAGTGATACAGGCAATGGGTATGAAATAAGTTAGTGAACAGTAAGCTTTATGCTTTGTTTGCACATGACCTATTCGTTACATATATAACAATGGTATCAAAAGGACTTGAACCATGATCTCGGCGTCCTATAAGCTTGGTACACATGGTAGCAACTTTCATATAAATTCTTATATCCGTAGTTTTACCTTTTGGTTTCTTTGCTTTAATCGTTTTACCTGCTTTTGAAACATAAGTCATATTTGTACTCACCCACAGTTAGAAAGGCAGCACATAAGGGTATCAGTAGAGCTCGACTCATTGTGCAGACAACTCTCCGATTTCCAGACTTTTTAACCTGCAAAAAGTATTCATGGTGTCAGGTTGTACGAGATTGCTCATGGCGTGGGGTAACGTGCGGTACAGGCAACATACAGCATGTAACGAGAATCTTCATCATGTAAGAAAAGAGCTATTCGCAAAATAAAGAAGAAAAATGTAGCCACAAGGAAGTCAAAGACTTTAAAAGACTAAGAGTTCAATACCAAGGTCACTTCGACAAAATTGTTGATTATACTGTTTCATTTGAGCTGAGTTATAGAATGAAAGAATCTCATGTGGAATGCTCTTTTCTCATTACCTTGTAATTAAACCTGGTCAGCTGGAATAACATATCTAGTAAGCATAACAGACTCGTTCTTGAACAGATTATCATTCTTACTGACATTTAGTACCTTCTGCCAGACTGAAGATTTGAAGTTTAGACCGTAACCTGTTTAAACTTGTACTGCAAAGTGTGGCCATCAGAATGAGACTATTGATCCATCTTTTGTTGATCCGAGTGATCATCGAGCCGGTTAAGACTACAGGCACTGTTAATGGGTGGAATATTTGAAACTACGGCTGCACGGAGGATGAGGCACCGGGCCAATTGCCTCTGGCAGCGTCCAGACCTTCATCTCAAACCACTGACCTGCAACCCCAACGTGAACTCAAGACATTTTTGTACGCCTGATTGTCGATTTTTCCAACGGTTTGAGCAGTTCTTTGAAGGGAATTTTCAAATGTTCACATAGTTTATAATGGATATCGATACAGATGCCCGAAGTGGCCTCAATTGACCTAATATAATCTTCATGCAGAAATCTGTATGGGTCTCCCTACTGTAATATCACATGACACTTTCTCTCTTCTTCATCATTTGATTCCGCTCCGAATTTTGATAAGCATGATATGTGAAAATGCCTGTAGATTTATATGTCTGAATCTGCCTCTTAACATCTTTCAACGTCTTAGTATTCATTACCCACGATGTCACATCTAACTTAGCAAACCATTGGTCATAGGATTTCCTAGCCGTGTAATTTTCGTCTCCTCCAGAATCGAGCGTCATCAGGCTCATTTGTCTGCATGATGTGGATGAGAGTTGAAAGGGTGTATTGGTAGTGCGGGAATCCCCTGCTGCCGTCGTCGCGTGCCACAATTCCCGTGGGAGCCCCAATTGGTCTGTTATCTCTTCCAAAATTATGCTTCAGGAGAAACTTCAGAGCAATATGCATATTTATATGAACTGAATCTCTCATTAACTGCGGCATATTCCTATCTTTCTTACATAGCTTTTGAAAATTGTAGTCTCTTTGGATATCATGAATTTTAAAAACGTTTTGGAGATATATGTCGGTGATTTACCTATGCGAGCTGCTGAATTGATTTAAAGTTGTTGAAAAATGCACAAGACAGATGGCATCATATGGAACATATTATTGTTGACAAATGTTCGCCAATAGGCATGGGAACTCCATATGTAATACTCTCATGTGCAATAGCTGTCAAGTTAGAAAGCGTCAAACATCGATAAAACATCGATAAAGGTGATTTACAGCTTCCTGAGTGCAACTACGTATAGTGAAGTCATTATCAAAGAGGTAAACCAGGGGGCGCACATAACTCAGTCAAACGATAATATTATACTCAGCTTTGCCTGTAGCCCAACCTTGGCGCAGGAACACGTATCTCTACGGACTACCATCTGTTCCTGTATACTGGTAATAGGCAGCATCCATCGCCCTGTGAGATGTAAAAGCTGTTGAGGAACCTTTAGAACTATATATCTCCACCTGCCAGATCTCTAGTTACCACTCAGCGATCGCGAGAAATTGGTCACTGCATTATCACGGCATATAGCTTTCATTGAACCTGGTGACGCTGATATTACATTCATACTTCACTTTCTCTACGGGGTTGAGGCTTCTCCATCCTGGATATTACCTACCCTGAAGGTTGGGGCGTAGGACACAGACAGAATTTGATATCATTAGACACCAAAATAGGATGAGTGATTTACAGGGAGCGTAGTGAATACTAATTGAAACTGGTCATGAGAGGAAAAGCGGTGTAAAGCTTCTGGCTCGTTCTCATTTAAATGTCGAAATGCTGTCGCCTGACTTTACGTCTTGATATGGAGCAAATTATCGACAATATCACTGGTTCCTTCATTTTTCCACAACCCCAGTAATGTTTTACAAAAGATGCACCACAACATTCGTATAGTTTGATGGGTTAGAAGATTATTATAGCCACTGGTGGGATTTCAAACCCTAAAAAATGGCTGTCGCCTGAGAAGAAACGAAGAATTCAAATAGTAGCCAAAAATGTAACAATTCAGTTCCCAGAATGATTGTTCGACAGGTGAAACCAGCTGCCCAGGCCCTCTGCCCGATCACGTCAGATCGCTCCTGTCACTGATCTTGGAGGCTGTGTGAGGTGGTTTATGCCTGTCGCCAGATTCTGTAACAAACGTTACCACCACTAGTATGATGGTTGACACGGTTATATTATGCACGTATAAGACTAGAAACTGCCGTTTTTGTGACGCTGTACAGTTTTTCTGGCTTTCTAAAGAAACAAGAAAGGGTTGTTGACTGTCATTTGTATCCCACCTTGCTTAACAAAATGTTGTACAGAAATGACTGTAACAAACGTTACCATTGTTCGATGCTGTCTAAACTTCCCATTTTACCTGGTGTAAAAAAGCTGCCCACTTTCCAAATGTCCCTAGGGACATCCGCTTATACCTAAATGATGTAGTCAATAAGGTGAGTCCTTTCGAAGAAAACAGGGTCAAGTCTACTGTTGTAACAAACGTTACCGGTAACGTTTGTTACATGCCCTGTAATGCATTACCAATGGGGCCGAAAATAATAAGTTGCAATTTTTTGGGTATGGTTAAAAGAGGAATTTTCCTAAACAACCAGGTAGTTTTCAGTGAAAATAAAGCCGATCTATTTTTCGACCAAAAAAATGCCATTTTCGACATTTCAATGAGAACGAGTGTTCTACGTTCTCCTAGTTCTGAAATTCGGAATAGATATGATTGGTTCAATTTTGGTACAGCTATACAAATGATATTTGCTCTAGCACAACGTTTGAACTGTGAATACAAAACGCACCCACAGTATCTTAGACCATGAAAAACAGAAAAGAAGGCAATAAGGGTCTTTTCATACTGAGGCGGTTAAAACTATTCCACCTACCAGTCGCGGACTTGGCTGCAGTATACACTACGTATGTAAGACCGGTACCAGTTTTGAATATGCAGCCCCGGTGTAGAGCCCAGGATATCGATGTCGTTTAATATGTCGCAAGAAAATCTTGGGGAAAAGGTACACCAGCTACGTTCACGCCTGGGTATGCAGAGTTTGGTCTTCAACCACTGGAAACGAGCCGACGGGAACATTTTTGTCTCCGCTTCGGGAGAAAACTGCTGAACAACACTTTTTTTCAGAAGCCTGCTCCCCTCTTCCCGAGAGCAAATCAGTAACGTTAACTGACACACAAGACAAAGTGCAACAAAAGTGAACGAAAGAGACAAAATCAGAGCTAGAGCTGAGAGATCTAAAAACAGCTCTTTACCTTATATCTTAATACTGCTGAACAAACCCAACAAACTGTCATGACATATTGTAAACTACAAACGGTATTGTAAACTACTAATTACTGCTTGATACGCTCGTACCTATTATATACAGCAGTACTTTCAATAACTGTTTTTAAAAGTAACTGTTTTTGATATCTATTTTTTTAATTGCTTTTAACATATTAACAATTAATGGTCCTTCAAAGGACCCTGTCACCGTGGCATGTACCGTCAATTGAGAAAGAAAAACAAAGAAATATTATTATTGTCATTATATAAAATATATTGTCTATGTTCCCAATGCGCCCTCCTTTCTCCGCCAAGCAAGCTAGTCATGGATGTTGAAGTGATACGCTCTCAGAATCCGGACTTTCTTTATCTAAAAGAAAATTACACCAGAATGGGTATCGATCGATTATGATTTTTCATAACGTGGAAATGCATTAAAAACATACAAAATGCTTTTAAGACGCAAAAAAAATCTGACCATATTCTTTTTGCGGGTTTCTTATTTTTGTGTTGCACACGATATCACTTTTCTTTCTAGTGAGTACCACGTCAAGAAGTTCTTTCTTATATTTTCTATTTCCTGCGTAATTGTTTATATCTTCGTATCAAAATCTATTAGCCCTAGTCTAGATCAGATATGAGAAGAGTATCTCACCTTGAACCTAACACGATCCGATCCGAAGTGCCGGTGTGGCCTTGCACCCCTCTGTGCTCGCCACAGAGAAAACAGCTTCACCCTCCTACCGTGCGGCCAGGTTGTGAATTGCGAATGTCCTTGTAGATCTGTCCACTCGTACGTTAACACCTATCACATCAACACAGCGGCCCGATGCCACGCATTAAAGGCACAGCCACATTACAGTTGCATTAGTTCACACCATACTGCCTACAGGCAGCAACCCCCAGTCTGATCACACTAGACCTCGTCTTTGATATCCAACCCGGGACAATCAATCGGAGGTCTCGCTGATACCGCTAGCACCTTCGAGAGTGAGCCAGACGCGGCCTATGTGACAATTTAGCGATGCACGTACATATCAACCAAAACTGCACTGCATTACACGACTGTCAAGTTAGGTTCTCAGCGGGACCTCAGCCTCACCGGATAGCAATTCATTCGGGATTTGGCTGTCAAATTGGCTCTGAAAGGTATTGATGCCTGGGCAAAGATAGCGGTAAGTAAAGGCTGCCATTGCCTTGATTCCCGCAACTGGTAGAAAACCCTGACACCATATGTTGAATCAATATAAAAGCAGTTGTTTTTTTGGTAGTCTGAACATAATTTGATTAAGTGAACTGGTGACGCAATGTTACACTGAAATCCTAACTCGATGCGTTTGGTAAAAATTGAATTTAAACTATTTCCTAACCAAAAATGTCGAAATTGCTTGATAGTCATTATCAATGCAAATTGTAATAGAGATGAAATCACTTTACCCCTTTTTACTAGGGCATCGACCACTTTACGACCCCTGAGCGATCAACAGATCTCTCAACGAATTTCATCGAGAAAGATTTGTTAACTATGTTTTGCTGTCCTTAAAACCATACTTTTACATCTTTCATCATATTTCCACACAAATCCAACTTTGGACGCTGTAATGTCGCTCATCGGTAGCCGTCTAGCTGAAAGGAGACCTAAAGAAATTGACCGGAAATATACGTTCAGCAATGTTATGCTTAACGCTTCCATCTGTGCCCCTGCCGCCCCTTACACCGAACAGCATTCCATTTCCGCACACATCTGTTATCAACAACGTGTGATAAGTGGGACGTGTGGACGTCAAACGACCGGCCTTGGAAGGGCCGCTTGTACATTAACATGGTTTGACAGCTGACTGTTAACAGTGTACCTAATGGTGTTCTGAGTGAAATTCAGTACTAGTATAAGGACCTATCAGACATGACGACTAGTACATAATATTTCTAGCCTTATGAACCCAAATTGGGTGACTTTATTAGGGTTATTTATTCTCCAGTTAATCTACAGTATATTTTCTGGCAAAACATCCTGTAGTTTTGTAGACTTTCTTTTTTTAAAGTAAATTTATCAAAACTGCATACATGAGTCGCTCACCGATTCTTACGAGCTCACGAGCTCACCATTTCATATGTAACGGTAGACATGAAAGGATGATTACGATTATGTTAGCTTAGTTGCTAGCACACTTGAACATGAGTAGGTTATTACAGACATGTGCTGGTGTGCAATAGGGCATTCATACGCGCTGTCGGTCCAAGATATACCTTGAGTGGCAGCAATTTGGACCAAAGTAACATGACAAGAAATGATGGATACCTCTCATACAACCATCTCACGAGACAGCCATTTTTGCTATATGGCACTTTTGACTCCGGCGGCTCATCAGTATGCTCCAGGTAGACAACACAGATGGGGAGTGTCTCTGTGGTACGAAAGTGAAAAATAGCGCTCTTAATGGGCCTGAAGACAAAATCAATACCAATCTGAAAAAAAAAGCTGGCAGCAAAAGAATTCTTTCTCACATTGCCAAGCCTGCATACAGATTTTGAAATAGGATCAATTGAAATAATAGGTGAAGTTTTGGTTGACAAGACGGTATGATTGGGCAATGGCGGTCAGGTTCAGGGCCTGAAGATTAGCCCATCTTTGCAGCCCACCATTTCGCGAGCACAATTCTGTGTAAGCCAGACATATTGAGAATTGAACGTGTCTTTATATCCTGGATATACACCAGTAGCAAGCCAACTCATCTTACCTAGCGTTTTCAATCATCATCATAATCATTATCCCAATACCAGTCATTTGTGGCCTTTATCATCATTGAAGAATTGGAACTAGTGACCTGGCATTGAGCCATGGCATCAGGTAAAGCTATTACGTTCCTGTTGGAGATTTCAAGATAATTGTTTAAGGAGTCGCTTGGAGGGCTTTACCAGCTAAATGTCCCATCGAGACACTCAGTAATGAATCTGTCTGGGGGAAAAAAGAACGCTAAAGGCTACTAAGGGATCTTTGATCCTGAAAGCCAAGAATCAAACTGAAATAGCGTGTAGTAATCTGAGTGCCACCGGAATCGCTTATTGAAACATTTCGGCAGTGACCCCCCAGTTATAGATGCCATAAAGGAACTGTCGTAATAGACATATGAAAAGATAGTGATTTGGAAATAAGAATGCATTTAAGCGTAAAATGACAAGGCGGCAACCGCAACACTCGTTACTTTGATCTGTGTGAAAATGTTAACGTCTGGCATTGTTGGTGTGTGATGAATAATCAAAACGGTAGTGGAATATCATATAGAGTTTTGCAGCAATCCTTATCAGACGCGTACGACTTGTCAAACTAGCTGTAATGACCAGTTTCCCACGACCTAGGATACACGTACGGCATAGGGTACACGTACGGCATAGGATACACGAATTCTGACGTATGCGTTCTGACTTTTGAAGAAATCTGGTGTATCACTTGTATGTGTTCCGCTGTTTTCTGTTTTTGATTGCGTACCATTACCACCATTCACAAGAAATGTATGCCACAGCGAGATTAGTCGGTTCTCAGTGCATATTAGCAATTTTAGGTTCGAACAGCTCATTATTCAGACACACCTATCATATTTTGTAGGGAAACGTATTCATTGCTTATCGCGTAAAAGGACAACACATTCCTGTATTCATAGAGGACGTACATACGCACAGTTAGAAACAGGGCAGCTGTATCGATAACTTTAACAACAAACAGTGGTAACGTACATAAAAAGTCATAACAGTAAATTATTTTGTTCAACGAGATGGGTTAAAGATGACAGCAAATACTCCGGACTGAAAATGGTCTGAAAACGGCAATTTCTCTTCTAATATGTAGCTAATCTAAATGTCACGACAGTCTACCTTAAACGACCGCTACTTTTAAACACTATATTATAACTGCTGCTTTTAACACGTTTAGTAAAGATGGTTTTCATTATCTCCATGATACAGAGGTATTGTTTTCAGTTTGTTTGCTTTCGTACGTGTGCTATTTTGTTTCTGATGACCCGGGTTCAAGGCTGGCCAGAGTGGTGGAAATCGTGTAACTCGAGACTTGCAGGATGGGAACTCTGGTTTGGCTCGGCTTCAAAGTTGTTGTCGCAAGCTTGGCCCGGGTTCATAGTCCAAGAGGAAACATGAATAGACAGAGAGAAATTCAATATAAGGTACGAAAACCCAATGTTTCCATCATGGTGGAATGAGGTCTTCTAAATTGTTTTTTTATTGTCATCGTCATAACTGTCCAGCAAAATTCATCCGTCGTGTGGTGTTATGAATCGAAATTATTCCATTACCCCCCCCCCCCTGGTGCTTTACGCACGCCACCTTGCGATCTCACAATAAGTAACAAACATTGTAAAAACAGCCATACATACATACATAGCATTTTATTTGTTGATGCATCATCTGAACTTAAATCTGCTTTTTTACTTGCTTTTCTATGGTACGCTACCTGTACTATTCATTGTGTTTGCCTCCGATGTTAATTAATGATCGATGGCATTGCGGACAAAACTATTTTGTTACAAGAGTTTTCATCCGGATATCGATCCAAACCAACTTTGGCAAGGACAAGAAATCTGATGAAAGATGCCTTTACCCTGTGATCTCCATGAACAGTCCTAATTACCTAACACTCATCACAAGTGAGTACTTGTGGCTAGGTGCGCGTACGTAACACCTCAGTGAATCAGAAATACCCTTCAGGCTTTCGTGTGAAGTACATTTCAAATGTATTGATCGTACCACGCCACATCGTACATTTGTACATGGCTTTGTAAAACAGCTACGGAAATTGTTCATGCTTTGAAGTAGTCTTCAGTCACCTCGATAAGAACATGGTCAAAGATGGTAGTCCATTCAGCCTGGCCAGTTATCTGCATAAAACATATTTCATCACTGCCAAAAAATTCTTACATAAGGTATTTTTTGTGTGAACGCGCGTGTGTATCTCTGTGTGTGTCTATGGGCACTTAACGTTATGTGTGTGTGTTTGTGTGCACTTGCACGCGTATGTGTGTGTGTGTGAATGTGCGTTCATGACTGTGCGTTCGTCTGTGTGAAAAAGTGTGTATCTGTATGTCATGGTGTTCTTGATATAAAATGTACAACTAAATAGACGGATGCACCTAACTTTTACAATCTATGACAGGATAGATACATATTCTATCAGCAACACTGAAAGATATATGTGCGAAATTGCAGTAAATCATGTCCATGACATAACAAGATCGACTGTGACCTTATCTCACCTGAGGGATGGAGCAGCCATATGGGTCCCACTAACACGTTTACTTGGAAGAGCGTGTTTTGGACACTTTATTTTGAAGGTTAAAAAGTATAGTAGTTTATAGAGTTGCCAAATGGAGATATTGTGACGACGTCACTACCGTTTTAAACCGGTACCCCTTTTGATGCCATCTTTCTGCATCCAAAGGATACCCAGCAGGGTGATCTAGCTATAAGGCACTGGTAAGTTCGACGTTTTGCTGCCCGTTGTTCGTCTCTTGAATACGGCAAAGCAACTAATATTTCTGTCCTGATGGTTTTCGATTTTCTATCAAACTCCCAAAAATGACACACAAAGCAACAAATTAGATTTATCTTTTTGCTTGTTCTTTTTTGCATGACGTAATGAGATGTAGGTTTTGAAATTCAGTTTCGTCTGGTGAGTAATGAAGTCGCAGCTATGATGACCTCTGCTAGTATGAGCTGGTATGACAGATCTGTGGGAGAGGGGAAAGGCACATTAATTCAGATTAAAGGCGATTCGCTTTGGATGATAAACCCATGTCACCACTGTGGCCACTTAATTAGTGCTTCTGTATGTTACACGGCGGTATATGATAAATGGCATCACAAACTCAAGCAGGCATAAAATGATGAAAAATGTAATGGCGTGCATGGAATGGTTGAAATGACCAGGGATTTTTACAGAGCTAATATACTTACGTATTCTTCCTCCATTTGACTTTTTGAAGGGGTCCACTTTGTTGGAGTCCCTACTCCATCCTGTACGAACAAATTATTAATGTTTCAGACTGAATGTGCCTTTTAGCAACAGCATCTGCAATATGTAAAATATATCTACGGCGTAGTAACAGCTGTAGAAATCACGGCATTAATATGTAATCAACAAATTGTATTTATATTGAATCCCTTGCGTTCAACATTTGTAGAATATATTTTGTCTCACGCGTTGTTATTTTTCACGGTATCGTTTAGCTATAGGGTTGAACCATGTATTCGTCATTCGTCATCAGTACGTACAGGTTATATTGGTACTCACTATGAGACGCAGTATATGAAATTTTCAAATGACCTATATTCTCGCAGCTTTAGACCGCCAAAAATCTAGTATTTCTAGTCAACTGTGCATCGTTGAGTAGTTTCTCATGTTATCGGAACATCTATAATATGATACACGACTACAGACCTACAAATGACGTCCCGCCTGTATCGTCACCACGGCTCCATCCAAATTTGACGGAACCTGTTTTCCAGTAATCTGAACTTGGTCGATCTGAATCGATTGAGTCTCCGGACCCTGTGGAAAAGTGAAAAAAAGGCGTAATAATTGAGCTTGAAAGAAAAACAAGCAATTGAATAATACTAAATAGACTGACAGCCAAAGTTGTCGGACATGCTACATTGCTACAACTCAAACATCTATTTCCTACGGTTGTACAATTTCTTCCCCGTGGATCTTGTACCAAACCACCCAATCTGTGGGAACTGGTGCATGAAAATGAGGAGTCAGTAAGACCGCAGGATTCCCTATCACTCCTTAGAAGTCAGAATTGGTCACATTCGTTAGCGGCGCCAGACGGCTGGAGGATGGGCGGGGGAACCGCGAAATGAAATGTGGTCTGCTCACGTACATGTACTGAGGATGATTGAAAGCTTGCTTTTCTAATAAAGAGGAAAATCAGTCGCCTGTGGGTAACAGGGGGGTAACAGACCTCATAAAGATTTGTTTTTAATCCATTTGCAACAAAATATTGTATAAGACAAAAGACAAATGTGGATTACTTTTCATGATACAGACATAGACATAGTTAAAGGGCCCTTAGGGGCTAGATACAGTGAAACTACCTTTAAAGACACATATACAAATTCATTGCACTATCTGTTCTTACCAACTGGGGTTATTCTGTTTTAGTTCTCAAGAAAATCTAATGAGGCTCGTTTGGATCATTGATGTACCCATAAAACATAACAATGTTAAGCATAATAAGTAAGTAAGTAATTCGGGTGCCATTATTTTACGCAAGAGTAAAATGGACCTGGCACCAAGTGCACTTATTTGTCAAAATACATCACCTTTGTAGTATAACCAAAATCCCCGATGTCTCCATTGCCCGGACTTGAAGAATACCCATAGTCGGTTATCTTTTGTTTGAAAAGGCTGCGGCGAGTCCGAATCACAGTATTTAAAGGCATACGATGTATTAGAGTTTCCGATCTGTACGTAGTCTGCAGCGAAGTCACAGCTATAGGTGTAGCTGAGCTGAAAGTCCAGGAAAGTGACGGCAATGGTACTGCCGGGCTGGGACTCCACCAACCACGTGCACTCTAGGTCTTGTGGATAACTGGATATGGAGTAGCCTGGGCTGAAAATGTAGCCCTCTTCAGAGAGAAGCCTCGTCGTCTTGTTTACCCCGCAGTCACTGTTCGCGTCAATAACTACATGGTGAAAACACAAGTTCACATTACGTCGATGAAGGTTAGACACTCAGGTAATAGGATACGCAAGGTAACAGTTTTCCAAACAACTGGATAGATTTCCAAAAATATTCAGTTACTTGAGAAACAATGACCTTGCAGAATTCATGTGACGTTTATCCCGACACTTCCCACTCCATTGATTGATAGTCGTGTATTAGGGTGTACTGGATCGGAGACAGAAGCTTATAGCGTAAAAGAAGTTTATGTTAACTTTGGAGCAAAATCTCCATGGCACATAAGCAACGGTAAGACAGACGTTCTGCCATACGTCCAGAAATGTCAGTACATATGGAACAAAGTAAATCATGTTTGCTGGCATCTGCTCTGCATTTACGCTCCAGTTGGGGTGGGTGGGGTAACACATTATGTGCTTGGGTAGGTGCAATTTGTCAAGTAGGAAATCAGTATTTAAGGCCAGAGTCTAACATTACACAGAGTAAACAATTACACAGAGTAATGTCTGGTTTAGAAAAAAAAAAGAAAACGAAAAAACACCAAATTGTCAATTATATGTTTCGTAAATCATTCACTGATAATACTAAACAGTCAGAAGCTGTTTCCCTTTTAAACCCAGTAATGGTTTCTTCTTTTAGAATCCATTACTTGATTGTGCTACCTAATGATCAATGGCGTTGCTCTTAATAGGCCTTCTAAAATTAACATAAGTTATCTATCATGTAAAAAGGCAGCTCAACCGGTAACAGCCTCATAGTGGAGCCCCTGGTTCCAAATATAGTAGGTAAATGCGAGACTCCGGTTAAATCCCGGATGGTCAATTTCAGTTGGGGTTGCACCCGTCTAGTGCGGTTCGAGAAGGTACTTCGAGGGGGGAGGGCTAGCACCCCTTCCATCCACAGATATATAATGCTACAGAAACAGCAAGGAAGTTTGCTGCCCTGCATACCCCTAGGCAGTACAAGGTGAATAATAACATCTGTCATGTATCCAGCACAGTGACAACTTGATCTCAACGAACCTTCATAGGACAGAGAGAAGCCAGTATGTTGAAGGTTTTGAAGTGTCCTCCTGATGAATTTGATACATGCCCAGTGGCTAGGTAGGTGAATAAGCGATGTGGCACTAAGGTTGCCAACAAACGTCCTTTCCCTATCGGCTTCACTGCAGGCTATGTCCCTAAAGATTTGCAATTCGTCGTACACCGTGGAAACGTCGTTCGGTTCGAAGTTGAAGTCATAGTCGTACAGGTAGACCTTGATACCATGTCCGTAGGGAAGGCTGATCATCCATTGGCAGACCTGGTCGTCTTCTGTTAGCGCAGGGGGATATGGGTTTGGAAAGCCTGGTGATTTGATGGTTCCACGATATGCGCTCATGGTCCTTCCACACCCTATACACGAGACAAACAGAAACATGTACATGTGCGTTCAGATGCTGTGTGTCGAAATTACTTCATCCTCTTTTTATATAATCCCACAGGATACTTTCTACACAATCAGATAGAATTTTGCATTTGCGTACAGTGCAAACTTTCTATTGTCGATGGTATGTAAACTACACATAGAAACTAATTGGTTTTGAGTTAGGTCTTCTTGTTGCAGAGAAAGCCATTGTACCATTATGCACTCATTCTTTTGCATAGTATTATATGTCCAATATGCCAGACCGTGTAAGGCCGTACGTGTTCCTAAAATTGAACGACAACCATCGATGCTTTTTCCCGTCTCCCTGCCCTATAGGGGCAGAATTGATGCCAATTCCCATCTCATATTTCTGCTGACGGAAACAAACAGTGATTAAGAACCGGATGTACATTTTCTTCACGTAACGTGAGTGATGTAGCCACCATTGTCGTGACCTATGGTAGAGATTACCGAATTCAGAGGTTACATAATAACGCTTACGCCTCAGTATTTTCAGAAAATCGTTCATAGGGTTGGATTTGCGAATTATGAACAAGTGAACCGGATCCAAGAGCGCCGATAGCTTGGGACAGGGGGAATTAGTTTCATCTTCCAGGGAAGTTTGAGCTGGATGCGCTTCATGAAGCATAATCATGAAACCGGGGTAGAGATAATGTACAATCACTCCGTCAGGCCTCGGGAGAACACAACAACTGGCGATACACCAACTATTAGTCAACTATCTAAACCTCAGGTAATTCATATGTACGACAAGCATACAGGATGTGCAAATCATGTAACTATGGTTTTGAAAATGCATATGGTGTCAGTACGTAACTGTGTACTTGAATAGAATTCATACTCATGATTTTCTAATGAACTTTGGCTTTGTCAGTTTAGGTGTTCGGCTTTAAGAATTATTTTTTTCTAGCCTAAAGAGAATGCACAAATGTGAACGTAACAGGTTCCATGAAAATCGGTTGGAAATAATTGTGATTCATGTACCCGAGTAACTATACTACTACTCTGTATTACCAAGCAGGTACTCTGTGAGGATGTATCATGCCAGCAGCAATTAGGTTCAACATCGAGGTATGCTGGTGTCGGTCATTTGTCTACACAATGAAAGTGCCATAGTTGATTTAAGACATCAGGGGTTATAAATGCAAAGCCTTATACTGCACACTGATATATTGGTGTTTTTGTTGTGACTAGACAAGGTAGAAGGGATTGTAACGTGAGATAGATCTTAGAACAATTAGCTATCACCGCCGGTAGAAATGCTACTGGACCAGTGCTTACCTTTTGTAGGTCTTGACCTGCTGCATCTGGCGGTGCAGATTACTGAAAATAATGAGTAGACTCTGTCAAATCTATGGCACATAAGAACAGATACCCTGTATTACAAAAAAATTAACCTCTTGCGATACGAAGTATTTTAATGCGTGGGTAAACATTGCACGAAGGAAATCTGTGATCCGCATTTGAGAAAATTTTGTTCAAAACGAAGCGCCGGAAATCCTCGACGTAAGACCTCTTTCTGTACCGCATTAATCTAGTTCAGAAATGTACTTACTAGGCCCCTAAACGTGAAAATCGAATTAGTGCTGATTGAAAATGCACGTGCTTTGGTAAATGTAGTTTTATAAACTCTGACATATCACTAGTTTTCCATGACGTTTTTTTTTTCTCTGGTAATACCAGCCTCATCCTATATGGTCATTCATCACAGCTGGTAATGAAGACCGACACGTTGTTGTTAACAGGGCTAAGATGCCTGGCATAGAATACAAGACTCGTAAAGACAAAATGAAAGAAAATGGTAAGACACTGCCATGACAACCGATAAACGATAGCATCACATTCTTCAAGCCAATCAGCTAATGGATAAACATGCTGAAAGCTCACTCAGGAATATCGAATCCGTTAGAATGCAGAGGGCATCGAAAAGGACTTCAAAGTTGATGCATCAAGTGTTGCCCTCAGCTGACCTGGTTCGTGTGATGGTAATATTACACCACGATCAATACCACCAGTCATCAAAAGCATCCTATCAAAACCTAGATGAAATGGAAGCAATTTCACCTCAGATAATAGGAGTTCTCTGATACAGTAATATGACGAGAGCGGTGTTTTTGCCTGCGGTCACGAGCCTTTACAGCCATCAAAGATGCATTGATTTTGAACTTTACTTATCTTATAGCCTATTGGTCCGCAGAAGGAATACAATTTTCATGTATCTAAACTGCTTAAAGACATAGGGTTCTCTCTTTAGTAGTAGCATGTTTATTTAATCTCGGGGACGATATGTTGTTGGTATATATCTCCCTTAAAACAACTCGATAGAGTTGGATGTGGCTTGAATATTCCTGAATTGAGGGAATAAACAGATAATGTCTCAAACATGTTTATTTCTTTTGCCTCGTATTATACTTTTTCAATGTACATAGACCTTTTGTCGCTCGTGGCTGTGGTAATTGGAGTTACTTGGGTACATAGGTCACAAAACGTACACTTTTACTTTGGGGGTCGTTGTTAGGCTCATGCATGCTTTATGGGTAGCCCCGGTAGACGAGCACGATAAACCTACAATACAGAGCAACTGGTATATGGTAATGAGTTCACTTTTACACCAATACATGAATATCTGTGAATTAGCGTGCTTTAAATCACGTTTATCGGAAGATGGTTAAAATAAGAGTAGGCTTCCGTTCTTGTTATTGTGATTTCTTTGTACACACTGTGTATCAATGGTTTAGCTGCATTACGGGGATATTCAATACTGTCGCGGGTGAGCTATATAACGGGTTTACGTGTCTATACGAGCGGCCTCCCGTCCTCTCGAAAGACATCTTCTAATAAAAGTCAAATTGGGTAATCCTGCTTATTTTGTGTAGTCCGATTTAATGACCCGAGGCTAGATAGCCATGGGCGATAGCAGCATAACTAATGGCAGACAGGAGGCAATCACAAAATAGCAGGTGGCAATATGGCCTCAGCTGAGACGGATGGTTAGCATGTAATTACCATGCATTTCCCCGATTACTATTTGTCTCCCTGGTTAATGAAGGTTGAAGGTAGACGCGACGTACATACGTGTTGTAGGGCCGAGTTTGTAGCTAGGACATATAGACATCGGTTTAACCAGTTCCCATGCAGCTCTGAATTGACAAACCACGGATAACTGCCGAAAAATGCATTTCAGGACTCAAGGGCTGATACACTCCAGCGTAAGGGTAGATAATATCTACATGTCAACCGTCGAACTTGGCATTTAATCAGGCCACTACTGGCACTAGATATCCTACAAAGCTCTCTTTTCATTCTTTACTTCCAAGACCAAACATCTTGAGGGACTTAGCAGATAAGGTGCCATGCATCTAACGTCTTTAAGACCTTCGTCGTCAAGGTTAAGAATTCAAAGCATGGTTAGTCGTAAATTAACATGTATGGTTCTACACCATGAACGGTCTGACCTCCCCAAGCAATTACCTGTCTAATGACAGTTTTTGTCATTCCAGTACCCCTGTGTTCGTCCACTTAGACAACGCTGGGATCATTGGTAATGACAGGGTCCGCCAAGGTTAATTGAATTACTTGTTGAAGTTTTGATTAACCCACGGAATCTAATTAAAACTTGTTGTGTCTCAATCAAAATAAGTCTCCCGCTAGAGTAGAGATAGAAAATTCCCATGACTTTCGTAGGATGTATTCCAGGTACAGATGGCATTTGGCTGTTTTTGTAGCATGCGTACTTGCACGGATTGTAACTGTACAGAATATAATAAGTGTAATTTAGATTTCTATTGCAAATATCTTTATATTAACGTCTTTGATAATCAACTTTTGGATGTCTTTCTGATCTAAGCTTCATCAGCATTTTAATGGTGAATCGAATGCTTAAATCAATTGTTGACAATGACTAAATAAATCCAAACTATTTTAAAGTAATGCTTTAAATATACACTTATTCTGCCAGGTTTGTTTCTTTCTTAATTATCAGTTACGCTGGATTTTGTTTTGAACCACCATGTGTCAATTTAGAGTGACTAATGTTATTTTTGTTCGTCAAAAACATAAAAAAATGAAAACTCTAAATTGTCCTATATCATTGATAAGTATGACTTGCACGTATAAGTAGAGCAGTCGTGAGTAGAGTAATGCCTTTTTTGGTCATCCATGGAAACAGCTCCTAAAAATGCAACGTATTGGTTTTAGGTGAGTAGTTTTGAGTAATGTTGAGCATATAAAGTACTGGTAAGGTATTATTGACGATAAGTCACTGGTAGCAAGGGCCTTACTTTCTTTTCGGGGAGGGGGGAGGGGTGGGGTAGTAAAAACTCGGCCATAATTTTTCATTGGTACAGTCATTTATATCACACATTTTCGTCTTGTTTTAGGCTAGTTTTTGCAAAGTCTTGCGTTCGTACATCAATGATTTGTTTTGGTATCCATGTCTACTCTTGTGAAAGTGGCTGATAAGAAACCAAAAGATCAACATTCAAAAATGCAATTTCAGTGGGGATTTTTGGGATGTTCATCTAGATATCTCCCCCACCATCATTCATGGTCAGTCGTTATGAAGAAGCACACTTCTATCAAAATGCCCCGCCAGCACTTCTTTTATTAACGTTTATATTAGGGGATGGAACAAAACCACAAATTCAATTACAGCGACACTCATATATCTTCCTGGAGCCGTTCGTTTTATGGCCTCATTTGATTAAAGTTATAGGAATGACAGCCCGTTAGGAGTAATAGCGTCTATGGTGAGCCGTTTGGGTGGGGCATACTCATATGAATTCACGTAGTCAGCGCAATAACAGTCTCCAGCGCGTGTGTACAGTGTCCTTTGCGCTCACACTCATCAGAGTTTATGAAGTGTACGAATTCCTACCATTTGAAGACTTCGTGTTTCCTAGTGGTTCTTGTTTACATGCTGATACATTGCACATGCAGACTTTTCTGGAAATAGGGCTTTACCATCATACACAAACGCATATCACATTTTACGCACTGTTCGTCGTTGTAAAATATACATTAGTGGTCCTGTGGGTTACATCTGTAATACATGGACTCATTTGAATAATGTTTCTCAAAAACCGTCATCTCCTCACTATCCATTTACGTTGTACGCCGAGCATAATCAAATACTGCCGTAAAACTAACGGCTCCTGGCACATGTATGGCATTCCAATCGAGACTATTAGACTTTACGAGTGGAATTGTACATATAATCATGGCAAATTTACGACATAACGAGGCTACTGATTCGATCTCCAACATTTTCCTCATGCCCTTGAGACGTTAACCTGCGTTCTCACAATCTAATAGAAAACCACGTTAGATCGGAAAATAATTAGAATTCCAATTAGAGTTGAAAACAGTCAGTACATATCATATAGATTCATGAGAAGCGATGCCGTATTTATGCTGTTAAGAGTAACTTCCTATTGCAATCAAAATGAATTCAAACCATGAAATCTAGAATAACTGTTGATGCGCCCTAGCATTTGCTCTGCTGCTGTCCTCATTATGCTACAAGTGATAAACCAGCAAATGGAGCTGCAGCTGCGGTCGCCACTGGCAATGCGAGCAAGATAAGGACACCATATACACCTCGGGCCGGGGCATTAACCCTTTATTATAAGGGCAACTCTACAGTGTAACTACGACTACATACAGTATAATAACTGAGTTATATACAAGAGTCTTTGCTGTTAAGATCGTGACAATTTTGGCCCTGCTAAAAGTGGCAATGATTTGATGCACGATGCCTTTGGAGTACTTTGCAGTCACAATGGTGGAAATAATTACTAAGTACGTCCATAAAGGCTTAAATTAAGGTGGAACATTACGTTGGACAAAATAAATCAAGCAACTGGATATATTTTCTAAAGAGTCAGACATTTCAGATAGTATCCATTTCAACAGTGACTGAAAATGGGCTAACCACTGATAAAAAATTGTGGATGCTGTTTCCCCAGTGGCAGTGACTGATAATGAGTTAACCACTGATGAAAGATTGTGGATGCTTTTTGGGACGTGTGCCTCCTTAGAGAATGTATCCAGTTGTTTGATTTATTGTTTATTACTCAATACTCCCGAAGTGTGAGCGTTTGAAAGCTTTATCTACATGCAGTAATGCCACACTCGACGCACTGTTCCGACCTCAAACCGATGAGAACGCAGTATGAAGTGTAGGAGCGTGGTCACTTTCTATTCCTGCATATGCGCAAGACTCTAAAAGTCAAGAAGGCCCTTGAGCGATGTGACCTGCCTCTCCATGATGGTCAGAGTAACACGCCAGACCGAACACTATTATCCAACCCAGCACAGCCGGCTGGACGGGCATCTATCAGGCACCAAGCAACTTCAATTCAATACGTACCCTAGCCTCCAGCAATTCTCACAAACGTCCCAAAATGAGCAATTGTGAAACTGACAGCAAAATGATGAAACAAAGGAAAGCAGACTTCGGGAAAGAAGCGGCACATCATTCAGTAAGACAAATTGTGCATATCAAGCTATCGTCGTACGATGACACGAATGTTAAGTCGCTGCCTCTCATGAAACCGCATATTTCAATTGGGAATGTTGTATTCTATTCGACAACGTCCCTGTTAGTGAAATCTAATACGTTTTTGATTCGATGTCTGTAAATACCAACCAGCCACTTAGCCATTGATCTGGTAATCCAGGCAAGGCAAGCCTGGATGCACCTCACAGTCTTGGAATACAAGTATACGGCTATGCCCGTTTGCCGTGTATTTTATTATATTGAATTGCCGGGTCGAACATACCTCCTCTGCAACCTCACCAAAACCTTTACCATAGACTATGCTACATAATCAAGTCATTAAACCACCCTGCATGGCGAGGGGCCTTTACCTTACCTCACCTTATTTCCCTTGTCTAGTAGACACTTCTACTTTGACATTGACATTTAGGGATATTTGATGAACAGCACATGAGACCACGCCTGTCTGGTGAGTGACAGCAAAGGTCAACACCTTCTTTCCTCTTGTATGGTCCAGATATGGTACGGAAAGGTTGCGTTACATACATGTATGAACAGTATATGGGAAAGTAATGGCAATTTTTGGTAATCGCGGATAGGCAAGGTTTTGAAAAAAAGTACACCTGAACTGATAACTTGCAATGGTGAATGTGTAAGTATGGCATTTCTGTTTGTCCCTCGGTCCTCTCGTGTAGTCTGATAAAATTGCGCAGGCAGGTCAGCCGTGACAAGGCATTCCTACATTTGCTATCAGAGTCAGCGAAACGAGAAACCAACTGAATATATGCTGCGCACGAACGCTGTTCTCTCAGCGAGGCGCGGGGAGGATGGAAAGCTCCTGTCACTCCCGGACCCGGTGCGCAAGTACCCGGCACAGCCTGCAGGCGACGGAAGTGTTGTGTGGACAAGAAGACAAACGTCCAGGACTACGGGTGTATAAATAGCTTTCTGAGAGTGTCCAACGGTTCTATAGCACATCTTCAACCGGTTTATTGAAGCTCTGTCGTCGCCTTCCTAAGTACAATGAGAGATTACATTATTTTGTTCAGTTGTTATTTAACTACCAAAATCACAACGAAGAGGGAAGCGAAACAGGTTATTGCTCACCTCTACATGCTAGAAAGAAACAAAATACATGAGTAAATAATTACTTACAGGAGTCAGCTGTGTTTTGTTCCTAAGTGTTTTGTTGTTAAGTGTTTTGTTGTTAAGTGTTTTGCTGAGAAGTAACATGAATCTTGTCTTATTCAATAAAACACCACATTACCTGCAATGCTGCCCAGGAGGATGCAGAATGCCGCAACTCGGGTAGCCATGACTCGTAACTCCACGTCAATAACTGCGGAAGCAGAACACCAGATCACTTAAGTACATCTGCATTCTGGTTTCTTTTTTTTTCAGATATGTGCACTCTTCTATCATAGCAGTGTACAAACTGAAGTATGAACACATTGCAACATGCTATTGTCATTTATATTGCATTCAACTTTATTCATGCCACTGGAAACTGGATTTAGACCCAACAACAGGCTTCCTGATCTCCTTTGTGACTCAAAGTCTGTGAGCTGAAGCATACGTCCTGTAGCCTGGTTATGTATGATGATGTAGTAGAAATGAATAGCTCATATGTAATCTTCACCATTGACTAAACATTTGTCTCATGTATACACTACTAACCTTTCAAGTGCAGATTACAGGTGACCGCCTTCTGTTGTTGTGATATTCACGAGCATCACTGCTTCACTAAAGCATCAGGAGCATCAGCACGGCCTCTAGAGCTCAATGAAGCTCTCCATCGAGATCCTGAAGAGAAAATAAACACTCATAGTACAAATGTAGATAACAAGATGGGAGCAGCCCTATCCAATATTTCGCACAGCCTAAAAGCACCACTTAGGCTGGGAGTAAGTTCTTACAATACTGCCCACGCATCAAACCATGCCCATGGTCATCCTTCCACCTTACCTAATATACTATATAGTCCTACTCTACACATCCGTGACCATCAGCGACAGAGATAAGGATAAGCACGTTTTCTTTTGTGTGCAGGAAGTATGGTATAATCAAGTGGTAAGTAATTAGGAAGTGTTTGGGGGTATTTAAGAAAGGGTCCAAAATACATGCTATTCAACTAGGGAACTAAGAAATTGAAAACTCAAACAGGATGGAAATATATCACCTAATCAAAGAAATGTTTTGATCAGAAAAGTATCTATCAATGTGTTCAACCACAGAATGCCCTGTCACAGCTGAGATGTTCACATGTGCTAAGCATAGGCGCGCCAAGGTTTAAGAGACTAATCTCCAAGCAGATCCTACGGAGCCATTAGATAGTATCAAAGCTGGCAAAGGAGTATAGCCGGTCAAAATGAATCAGCCACACTCCAAGGCCCGCTTCACTCCTCTGGCAGCTTTTGATAGTATCTTATGCTACCGTAGAATCTACTTGACATGACAGATAATGTCCACCATGTGAATAAGGCGCATTTTGTGATGGAATGTCCATTTCTACATAGGTTGAAAATTCAACATCTACCCAAATACTTTGCCACCAAACCGCACAAATTCAGAGAAATAATGACAGGTCCCACTATTAGTTAATTTAGAATGAATGTATGGTTATATATATGTACAGTTTGTATATTGTAATGGCCCATGGGTGAAAGAGAGCAATAGAGTCTCGAGATTCAACTGACAACCTGAAAACCAGTGCTTGACTTGCAAAAGAGGGTTTTAATCGACGTTTGGGAAAACGGTTGGCCTTGGAGTTCAACCCGTAACCTATTATATTATTCATAAAAAAACGTAAAGATAGATCTGCGATCTCCATACCAGGTTGGAAAGAATATATTTTTCCTTTCAGCGCTGACCTTTTTTGTTCTCGCCTTGGAAAGGAGGTTACATTCAATACTGGTGTCCTCTCTCCTGAATATGGCCTGCACGCATGACCCGAATGACTGTTTCCTCAGATGTGTGACCCATCCGCCCCGGAGCCGTGACCTTTGCTCTTTGTTCTCCCACCAATCATTTCCTTCATATGAGCTCTCCTTGTCTAGGAAGCACCGCCAGGTTAAACAAGAGAGTTATCGACTTAAGTCGATAAGCCATTGCGGTGGCGCTTTCATGGTGTTTCGATTTCTCGCTTTCCACAATTGGAGGCAAGGCCCCGGATGTGGACGATTTCTCGGATCTCATCGATCGTTCAACCGGTCTAATACACCGTCTCCAAAGTTACCGGTTGAGGCGAGGATTTGCAATGGATGGTCATTGTAGATCACATAATTTCGGGAATTGCTGTGTAAAGATGTTCTTTGTTGACAATTTGGAAAATAATTAGCAGTGTCCTTTCGCCTATAAAAGACATGAAGTATTTATGATGTAAAAATAGATGAACAGCCACGAAAACATTTCACCATTAACTTTTACTATTATTGAAATTTGAGAGAAAACATCATTTAGCACGTCACCATACTCTATATTTCAAATGCGAGAACCGTGGGCTCATTTGCATGCGTTTTACTGCGGTTAACCCCCTCATTCCACTAAAGACTGCAAATCCTGAATTCCTTACGTTTTATGCGCTGGATTTGGTTTATTTGTTGTCTTTTAAACCGTACATTCACACCTTCCATCATGTTCCAAATGTTAAATCAAGGATTACAGAAACCCAGTTTTGGTCGCTTGACGGTCGCTCAACGATCACAATAGAAAGGAGCCTTAGCCTTAAACAAATATTCTCTATTTCATGATACATATACCCATATCGAGAACTTCGCTTGACCGAATAGCGAATAGCACACATAACTCACTATGCAACTCATGGTTCTGTTAAGGTATTTATGATCAACATGTGGCTCTCAAAAGAGAAATAACCACCTAATGGTGACAAGAAGCCGTGCTCGGCGATTTATTGGAAAGACCTTTGAAAATGAGGGGTCGACTTCCACCCACAATCCTTTCAAGTCGGGATAATTTGTGGTGAAATGCGACCTTCAGTGACATTTACTCAGCAAACTGCATTGATGTGTGATGACTTATCAGCCATTTTATCTCAAAGGGGAAATCTGTTGGAGCCTGATAATCCCTGATGGATTTTTGCCGATAGCCACATAACGACACAATTATCATGGCGGATGGTTATTAACACTCTATTAAGGATGTAGGTCGCTCGTAATTTCCAAATTAAGCAATCATTGCGGGAAACAAGTATTCAGACAAAATTGCTTTTGATAAGGCTTTCACCAAATCAATAAGTGATCGAGGAAGACAACTTTGTTCAGGAAGCGTTTTTCTCTATCGTAATTCGGATGCATTTGCTGGTTAGATTTGTTGAATAATGTTTGATTCTCGGTGAAACGTTATGTCTTGTTTTATGGGGTGGCCATACCCATGTTATTTAGCTTTTATGTCCTGGTCGTAGAACTTCATGCTCTTGTCATCCTATTTTGAAGTTTATCTATTACGATCTTCACACTACATAAGGGACGTTACTGTCTGAATTGAAACTCATTTTTGGTGTTAAATTGACGCTGTTTGCTTTTGCTTGATGGAGAAATGTGATCCATTCAGCAATTTAGTAATTTTAGATCCATTAAGTTATGTTTGTGATGCAGGATGAAATGATCGTTATACAAAATGCAGTGGTGAAAATGGAAGGTCATTCAAAGGTCATTCAAGAGCCTTGTAACTTTGCAGCCGGCATTTCTGGGTCACACCGCAGAGTAGGATATATGTGCCAGAATCTTCTAGAATGATGAAAAGAGCGATTTAAGACAAAGCCTAGCATAAAACCAAATATTCCATTAATCCTAGCCTACTGATATTATCTTAAAGTTATCAAGGACAATTATCAGCATGGAAGTTCTCGTTGGCAATTGAGGCTCCTTTCAATAAGAACACAAACAGTTATCTTCGTCAACGAGAGACTGCCGAGACCAACGGAAATCGATGTTAAGCTTATGAGTAAAACATAATTAACCAGATTCTCATGTAGATTCCTGTAAAGGGAACATCCCATCAGTTCTATCAGTATCATCGTCAAGATATCAAGGACATTTATACGAGCGAATCTAATTGTATGTGCTAACGTCGATATGCATTTTATTGAAGCAACATATATTCACAGAATATCAACCTTCATCCAGCGACGTTTTCCAATTATTGATCATTATGTACCAAAAGAAACAAATCCCTTTCAGTGCCGAGGTTTAGTTACTGACAGAAATAGTCGAGATTACCACATTTATTGAATATAAATTATGCACATACAAAACCTAACAGTAAAGTTTATAAACCTTTGCACCGTCTTTCATCATTGCGTACACTCATCAATATACAGTTTTACAATTGCAGTCCCACTGTAAGATTCCTGTTGCTATACATAACGCCTAGACAACTTTGTACTCTATAGTCGAGCGATCGAGGTACTTCATTCGTCTTGTACGCTGCAAAGATAACGTCGAGAAGATATACGGCCGGCTGATCTATACAACAATTCACGAGGTGTAACTATCATCTCTTAAGGAAGTACGTTGTATTGAATATGAGTTCCAGAACCCAGTGGGAGCTGAAATTAATAGAAAATGCGTTATGAATTGAAAAGACTGATATACATCTAGAAGTGAAGTATATGTTTGATAGCAGTCTCGATCAGGAAAGCAACCCGTTGTGTGAGTTAACGAGAGTTATTCCCTCATTATCAAGTGGAATGATACTCGTATAGTGAAACCCAATTAGTGGCACTGTTAATCCCCATGCGGCAGTATAGATTTGCATTTGCTTCTGTGAAGAGGAACTTTCGTATCAGACCAGCTATTCACAGAAAGAGAGACGCTTTAACCTATCTTTGGGATTTGGGGCGACTTTTTGAATGATGTCCATTAGATTTTAACAATTGCTTATAAACTGACACATCAGATTCTTTTTAAGATTTTATGCATATTCGTTGCTTTCATATCGTATACTCAAATGCCTTGGTGGTCCCCAAATCACTAGTAACCTTGATGTTGGCTCATCTCACATCTTCAACAATCCAGGAAAATGGCCCCACACCCACGCATTGATCTGACGTGCACAGTGGGAAGTAAAACTAAGGGTGCGTACGGGGAACCCGAACAGCAGGACTGGCGCTTTTAACATTTATTTACTCAAGGTATCTCACTTAAGACATCCTGGGCCTAATCAACTGGAACAAGATCTCAGTACACTATACCTCAGTCTTGATAGGAATAAAGACTTTCCAACCAAATCTCCCATTATTCAGGTGCATTGCGGTCCCTGTGATCCCGCCGATTCCGAGGCAGTTGTGGACATTGTTGAATACCCGAGCTCATCTTCTACTGCTTCTAAAGACGGCTGAGATCAAAATAGAACGTCTGCTTCCAACAATAAGGACAGGGCAACAAAATCAGCGGCAGCTGTCCACTGCACGTAGTCATGCGCACAGTAGAAGTCCTTTGAAGCTATTTCTACCAGAAGGAGATCACTGAGAGACCTGCCAAATGGTTGGTCGCTCAGCGGTCGCTCAATGGTCACCGCCGCTAGTAGAAGGGAGGTGTTAATGATTGTCTGTTTCCAATGTTAATCGATGGTCTGAAGATTGATTAACTTTTATTGTACTAGAGGAAAAAGGACTATAATGCATACTACGTAAGCATGCCTAACTTCAACTTCTTTAATAGAATCAAATATAATTGGGTCGACGGATGTTCCAACATGACAAAATTAATAAGGGCGGGGAATTTTGGAATAACCCATGTAAATAATCAAAGAAAACTCGTTTTATATCTAAAAGATATGAAATACTTAACGAAGACGTTTTCAACAGTACCCAATTTTATCGTAGGAAACTAATGCTATATACTGCATAAAATGAAGGGAGATCCATTTTCTTCAATTGATCCGCAAAAACAATCCCGACGTTCCATCGGGAAGTAACGTCTATCTGGTGTTGAAGAAACCGATTTGTACTGTATTCTATCATAGCGTAGTGCTTTAGGTTTCATTTTATGGCATCCCCACCCTATCGGGTCATCATATCAAGGCTCCTTATTTTTCGCCTCTTACAAACCTTGTTATGTTGGAGTACAGTCAGGCTTATCCCCCGATCCCTCCCGCACAGAGATCCGGCTGATGTGTCTGGGACACACAGCACCCTTAACTCTATGCTGTCTTGAAGCACAAAGCGGTTCTTTGATGTTTGGGATCACAGGTTCCAGGGTCCATTCGAAGACAACAGTCTGCAACGGTTTCCGTCAATACAAGTAATCCGCCATTTCATCATTTTGGTCATATCTAGCATGTCAAGATTGCGCTCTTTCTTCGTGAAGCACGGGTGTTATTTCGTTTCTGTTCTAATCAGGTGTCGTAATTTTCTTTTCTGCGTTCTTTTTATAATGAATACATCGTTGCATGTTCCTTTATTAGTTTCTTTACCTCTGGGCGAACTGGCATGAGAAAAATCCGATCTATTGGAGTAGGTACCCATATGTAGACTGATAGAGTGACTGCAAACATCTCGATAGACACATTCATCACAGCTTACTTGACCCTGCTACATTATAGTCTATCCCATTGCTAGGTGCTGCTCCTAACGTTCTACCCCTGTATATAGAATTTCACAGGAGTACCTGAAACACCTGCATATTTAGGACGAAAGTTGCGTGGGTCCATGTCAGAGGTTAGGTCTAAGCCTCAGTTACCTTCACGGAGCTGATCTTGTTTCCTCAACCGCTCTTCGACAAAACAACCCTCCATTTGTGATCCATGATCCTTGTCATCGATCTTTTCAGCTAGTAGCTAGCATTAGAGGCAGAAACTACCAAGCATCAAGTCCGGAGCTTAAGATGTACGTGACTGAAATAATGATAATCTCTCTAAGTTTTGCGTGCTTTGTAGTCCCTGGTGTTCTGAGGGAGAAACTGGGGTGACTGTCTCTTGTGTCAGACAGGCAGACCTGACTGAATACACCATACTCTGCATTGCAAATAGCAAATCCATAGTATCACGTCGCTTATATCCATCCGAGTAACAGGTTAAAAATGCAAAACTTCGTCACGCTGTGATATTAGATGTTTGAACTTTGTTTCGAGATAAAACATTTAGCATGGCCAGTATTATTGTCTGGCCATTTAAATCTCGGATTAAAGTTGGTGCCGACATTCATTCTTTTCACCATTTTCATCAGATTATCATAGCATTGCTAGATCATCTTTTACGTATCTTTCACTTTCCCCTTAGTCCAGATATTGATGAACGACTGTAAATAAAGACCCCTGTCCGTTTGATTATCTTTGTAAAAGATGGTCAAACACGCATGGCTTAGGCATAATAAACCTGTCACAAAACCTACAGAACAGATGTATGTGAACTATACTGTACCCAATAGTTATGTTATGCAATGTAAGACATTTGCGAAATATGCACAAAATCCCGGCCCAAAGACTTAATTAACAGTAATTGGTAACAACACAGAAATACACAAGGATTCCCTTCATTTGGAATATCAAGCGTCTTATTATCAAAAACAAATAGTTAGATAACAGTATATAAAGAAACAATGAGCAAGCAATCTTAGCTAATCAAAACACACGAAGTAAGTAATCCTTATCGCAAGCTGTAACAATAATGAGTCAATAGAAAACTAAAGAGCTAGATGGCAAACAGAAATTACCTTCAAACAACATTAAAAACAAATTCTTCTATCAGATAAATCCCGGTTACTTGATGATCTTTTTTGCACTAAAACTAATCCAAAAAAGTCTGAGCTACCTTAAAATTAATAAAGATATGTGTATGTGACTGTCATCCTTATTACCATGCCTACCTATGTGGGAATACAGAATGGGTAATACAGAATATCTCGGCCAGTCAGCTGGTGCCAGAACTACTAATGTTGACGTCAGAAGGCGCCCCTTTACGAATAGAGTCTGTGGGCGTAGTCGTATATCTCGCTCTGACTGTGCTACCTTTTTATCGTTTTATTGCTTCTCATAAATAACAGGAATATTTGTGTCGAGAAGTAACATACGGTGTTGATGATATCACAGCAGAAAATAGAACTTTGCATTTTCAGATTTTCATGATACGGCTTGAGCATTTACAATATAGAGCCGCTCTGCTCAGAAGTACATTCCAGATGGGAATAGAGAATACCGCAAATGCAATATTTTGTTCAAAGACGTTTCGTTAATATTTTGTTGACTATATGGACACATATGGGCACCCTCACCCCACCAGAGGCAAGCTTTCAGAAATATGTAGTTAATGTCGACCTTGAAGTGGTGGAAGCACATTTTACGTATTAGAGTGATCAATTTTGCACGAAAATCTATAGAACGTTGTGGGCTTAGTTCAGACACTTATCAGAGGGAATCCGGATCGATGTAAGCGAGTCGCCTAGGTAATGCAATAGGGGATACCAAGCATAAACTGTTCTACAGGTGATCACAATAGGTGTTTCCTCAGGCATTTTCCACTAAAGGGCGACCGGTGAGTGAACAGAGTTGGACTTTTGTAACTCTTGATTTTGTAGTCAGGATATGCATGATGTAAATTTTAGAAGACAACAAAATGCACACATAGAGTATCACAACATGCACAAAACTTTCAAAAAGGTTCTTTACTTATAAAATTGAACCTGTGAAACGGATGGTTGCTTAGCTGTCGCCGACTCAAGAGAAGTTGGTGTTAACAAGCAACGTGAAACCAAAGACAACGGTGTCATCGTTTCATATAAAGTTTCTCCACAACCAAGTATATTGGAAATTAATCTAATTTTCCTCGTGGTAGAGCAGGCTATTTTAGTATTGAAACCGCAGAATATTTCACCGTGCTGGAAATGGCACGGTATTTCTTGCATGACGCGGATATGCCAAGACTGATCCACAGATCATGATGATGGATAAGTTAGTTTGCATGAATAGCTGCTCGAATATCCCGAAAAATCATGCATGCGTTCACAGTGCTGGAAGACAGGTTGTGTACTCGTATATTTACGAAGAATACTCCCGGTGCCTGCCATTTTGGTCACCACAGGCCGGTCACGAGGCGAGGGGCTGGTCACGAAAGGCCGACTGTACCATTATACGTGTGGGGGCATTTCCTAACTGTGAAAAACGAATTTTCAATCAATTTTGTAATGTTTTCTATCACTACAGTACCCATTCTGAGATTAACTCAATCATCAGTTTTTAACAAATGAGCTGAATTACTCAAAAGAGACCCCATATGACATAGATATCAGATCGTCTATGGTCACCAGAGGCTGAAACTATGGGCTTTCTCCTAACTGCTGAACTGTGATAAACGCCAATCTTTTTAATGTTTTCTATCACTAGAGCACCGATTCTGTATTTTCCGATCATCACTTCTTAACAAATGGTTTCTCTAAATAGCCATATGGGTCACCACAGGCCATAGGTATTAGAGAGACCATGGTCACGAGAGGCCAAAACTATATATAGGCTTTCTCCTAACTGGGAAAAAACAATTTTCTGTCAAGTTTATAACGTTTTTATCACTAGGGCAACAATTCTGTGATTTTCAATCATCAGTTCTTAACAAATGAACTTAATTACTCAAAAGAGACATCTTTAAGTATTAGAAAGGCTACGGTCGAGAGGTCTCTTTAGAGTAATTAAGCTTATTTGCTAAGAACTGATGATTGAGAATCACAGAAAGGTCCTTTTCGTAATAACTTAAATAGTCCATTCATTGTAACGGAAAGTAAGACAATAAATATGACCGACTACAGCACTCACAACCATATCTTATGTCTACGTTTTACAGCTACATTTCTCTCTACTGAATAAATAGGTCGTCAGTCATTGCCGCCTAATACAATTAGTCATTTACAGTAAAACCGGGCTTCGTAGTAAGCAAAGATGCCATCATTTCACCTTTCCAGTAATTTGGCAGCCATGCAAACGATTCAGAACTCGCTAATTACCTCCGTATACCTGCACGACGCTATCGCTATAAACCAATCCACACCTGCTAACGTTACCTGATCACTGTCTGGTGTAGGCTTCTCGACAAAGTGCCATTAGAAGTCAATGAAATCAATACAGTTCCGGAAAGATCCATGGGCGCTAATTGTGTTCACATTTCTGCAGCCTCTCATGATTGGTGATGACAATTGTAGTCGCTGTCAGACTGTTAAAAGTGTGTCGTGCTATGTCTCAGCGAGTTGGGGTAATCTTTAGAACCTAATGTAACGTTACCTGCCCCATGATGAGCGAAGTGAATTAATTTAGAAGCCCTGTATGTCTCACTGATGTTTCTTCCCTGTGGCTACCTGGGTCCATTGGAAGACTTCCCATTTTCACTTAAGGCAATAGGACGAAGCAGACAATAAGTAAACTGTATTTTCACGCCATGTACTAGATGGGCGCGGTGCATTGAAGGAAAGTGGCTACCGCGGAGTTCGGCGCCATACCCAGCTTATGGACACTGACGCATTCGGGGGAAATCATGGCCGGAGGAAGCAGAAACAGTCTCTTGATGGTAGAAAGTACGAAGAGGAGCCGCGAGGCATCCGGCTGGAATGTAGGATAATCGACTGCAGATGCGGCCGGTGTGATAAAGAGACGGTTGGGCATTCCCTTAGGCCGTCTTTACATTTATCAGAAGAACCGTTGTTGTTAGGGGTAAGTGAAATGGGTTCCGCGATAACCAGGACTCTATCTACCAGGTGCCGTCATTTTCAGGACCTCTAGAGAAGAAGTAATACGGATGCAATGTCCGCCAAAGATAAAGACGGAGACTTGCCCGAAGCAGTTAAAAGTTTAAACACGAAATAGGGACCACTTTTACACTCCTCACATACAAAGTAGTTCGTGACTAGGAGCTTACTTTCATTCAGATTCCAGGTTCTCAACTGTAGCTAAATTTATAGGAGATTAACCACCTCACGTGATCATAAAGGAAAGATTTCTTGGCGATGGTTTCTCCATAACACTAGCACGGCTAATTTCGTCAGCTGGATATTTAAACGTATTCTGCCACGACCATATGCGTTTGAAAACGTAGACATGAAGATCAATATTGGAAACAACAGATACACGATGCACCATTACTATGCAATCTAAAAACTGTAAAATGTGTAAAATAAAAAGTACTGCTACTTCAGGAAAGGAATACACGATATTTCACGTTCGTTGCCATACCCAACAACCCTCCACGCTGTATTCAACTTACAGTTCCATTTGCACCAACAAGATACCCAAAGAAGGGTTTGAGTCATTTAAACATACGATATCATACACAATAACAAGTGTACTCCAGTAACAATTTCTTGCTTGTCAGCACTGTCGATGCATTGTCAGCTTCTGCAGTTTTACCACATCGCAATAAGATTGTGTCCTGTCGAGAAGCCACGACATCAGCGGTATCTTTCCTCGTTTTCCAATAGTCTACTTCATTTACAGCGCCATGAATAATTCAATTATGGGACAGGGTATCTAGAATGAGAAGAGCAGCATCCCTCGGATTAATTTTTTTCATCTTGTAGTGGCAAATAGGACAGCAGGTTTCCTTGGCCTTGCTGCTTCGATATCAGGGTACATTTTACACGGAGGGGGCTAGCCTTCAGTCTTCAGTAGACTTAAGCGTGGTCGAGGCACGCACCTCCTCAAACACGGACCACCATTTCATGCCCCGTGCGATAGGCGGGAACAGCCCCAACTGAGATACCCTAACTTACCAAGATTTAACTGTTAGGCTGCGATCAGTTGAACTACAGGGACATCCCCTTTAATTAATGGGTGCCTTCTATCATCGTTTACAATAATAACCCTCAAACAAAATCGCCCAGTCTGCCTTAAGGTACGCCTGGTTTGAACAACGTGATTGCACAGCGAAGGACACAACCACCATAACCTACCGGCTAGACTCGTCTGTCAATAACAGAAGCTACGCAGAGGCGTCAACGTGTGTTTAAACCCCCATAAATCACTCGAGCTGTAACTTCACAAACTCGTGAGCATTGGGGATTTTGAGAGGGAAATGCTTCCTTTTAGTTCACACAGAAAGGCAAACACAGGAGATTACAGGTCATGGCGCTTTGTGGGTACCCATGACGCGGACAACAGCCTTATGGAGCCGCCTTGTACATCACTATGGAAACTGCCCTATTATGTGGCTTTGCCAAGGAAACTATAAAGATTTCAATATAGACAAGAGCATGATTGCGGGATTGGCTAAAAGCGCTGGGATGTGCTCTCGTGTGACTGGGAGAGTTGTCATATCCCGATGCGCATGTAGCAGCAGGTAGTGTACCACCATGGGAATACACCGCAGATCAAACAGCTGTGGGGTTTACAACGTAAGTGGGGAAGGGTCGCGGTAGATTTGTGTATGCAGATGTTAGCGAGGCGATGACAGACTGTGCACTTTAAAACGCGACAACAGGTGCCCTCACGTTCTTTAGCTGATTTACCACACCTGTTCATTCTTTGCTCATCGGCATACTGATTTGCTCGACTTCTCCTTGTCAAAGCTTTTTATCGCTTGCTCCAGATCCATATTACCTATTAAGTTGTTCAAAAGAAGATTGGTGGAGAAAATGATGGCCAGTGTTCCCCAGCCCATATGTATTCCCTTATTTAGTACAGCTACATGACTCACTAATTAGACCTGGTTCACAGATTAATGGGGCTGTGATGATTATCCTTCTAAGTATCTGAATAGATCATGCCTCGGGGGATTATGATATTCCTTCGTTAACCTGATTAAAGTTGTTTCTCTCACAATCACGCAATTTTAAATCCGTTTCAAATGTTTATCTTCATCAGTTGTATATGCGTAAGCTGATAGATCTTACAACGTAATTATAAAGTTTTTTTAGGGTGAACATTCCATGTCAGAATACATAGTGCATAAAGAAATTCAACAAAATAAGATCCATGTCCTGATTATACCCGATTAAGATCCAACATTGAATGCATTAACATGACTTCACATATGGTTTTGTCTACGACAAGTTGCAAATATGGAAAGTAGAGTAATAGTGTGCACGGCGTTGAAGTAAACAGGCATCCAGAATGAGCAGACTAGGTGTAGTTACGTCAGTCTTTCGGGTTGTGGCTACAAAATTTTCATTTTTGCGAAGGATAATCAAATAAGACATTCAGACAATGTTTGGTAAATGATGAGTAGAATCGTCTATAATCTTTGCACTCTGGCGTCCCTAAGACAGAGACAGGTTATGACGACCTTATATCTCCATGAAAAAAGGGTATGTTGTTAGGGAGTGTCTTATGTATGCTTGTGTCTGTACGTCTGTGTGTATGTTAAATTTGTGTTTCCGGATTTTTGTGGTCAGTATAACTCAAGACCCTCTGAATAGATTACGACGATGTTTGTTATGTTGGTAGGTATGGGGAAGAAAAATGTCAATGTCAATTTTGGCCCCCCCTGTTACATTTTGTATGTGACCTTAGTACTGCAGCAGTATTTTCTAATTTGCATCTTTTGGCCTGGACATGTCATGATCTTGACGTGAAGGCGACAGATAGCATGTGACGCAATAAAGAAGTGGTGCATGTTTGCGCCCCACTTGCAGCTTGCTCTGGAACTCCAGGGATATTTTATCAAAATCTTCCAGGGAGAATAACTCAACAAAGAGACGACGGATTTCCATGATGTTTAGTCTCCAGGTAGCTTAGACATAGATTGACAAATCATGCTATTAATTTGCATATTTAATGAGGAAAATCTATATTTTGCAGTGTATTTCATTATAGGACTCAAAGGCATGTAACATATGTTGCTTATAGCAGGTGGAGCATGAACAGGTACCAATTATCCAAATGACTCTAATTTACATAATCAATGCAAAAGTGCCATAATTCTTTCTATGAATGGCAAGTGATTCGACTGTGAACATTGTGACCCGCGTAAGCTAGTTAAAAAAATACAATAGCAAGCATAGATTGTGTAAATGTGAAAGTCCTTTGCATTATCAGAAATGTTTCATAGAGATATGAGGTCTCCGAACTCTTGTTTAATCTGATTTTAGTATCAGCATCTGGACGGTATCAAGACAGGTCAAAGGAACATTATTGCTTAAAACAGATACCAACATACGCAGCTATATACACCATGCAAAACATTAAAAGGACAGGTTTTAAATGATTCACACATGACGTTTCGCAGCACAAATGTAACAAAGTCCTGACTATAGACATGATCATTCACATCATTTTCACATCATCAGCTTTCTACCATCAGTATAAGGTTTATTGAAGCATATAATATCATGTTTCTAAACAGATCATGCATTGCCCTGCCACCAAGCCACGGCCATAGGTAACGGTCAGAATGTATTCAGGCAAATCAGGATATATTTACAAGGTAATGAATCAAGTTTCCTTTCACCCGTCAAACAGAGGCCTGGAAGAGCTTTCCGTTTTTCTTGCCTGTCCGAAGAATATATCACACCACCAAATGTAATTGGCCCTTGAAAAAGATTAATCGTACGTATCGATTTGTCTGGCAAGCATCCATCTACAGTGTACCAGCTACATGAGCATGGCTATAGGCCGTTAGTTTGAGCAGGCCTATGTGCTCACCGGTATGTCATTATACACGACCATTTATTCCACAACGCGTTAGCAACGTTTAGGGCTGGTAAAGCTGGTGGCAATGAGCATATTTTACGAAAGCACCCTCTGCAATAACAGACGTGCCAAAATGGGTACATTGGCCCTACCTGCCAGTGTCTTGGAGAGGAATTCAGTCTTGGGAAAACGTGATGACTTAAAGATGGAACACCATGATGAAGGGGGATGCTCCTGGTTGGGATGTTACCAGCCCTCCGGCAGGAAGGAGCCGTCAGAACGATGATGTCTCCAGAGACGACAGGACAGACACAGGGGCTCGTGAGGTCCGTGTCTGCAAACGGCGCAGGTGTAGTGAATGTGTAGCCTGAACCAGGGTTGGGGTTTCATGACAAGCAATTTGAATATCTATTCACCTTTCAGGGGTTGTTCATTTGGGGCTTTCATTTTTGGAATAAGATACGATTTTGGTTTGTGGGCTTGAATCAGCGTGTAAGAATGGAATTTCAACTAAGCGGTGACAGAAAACATGAAATATGCTTCATTGCGTCCGAATGTTCATACGTTGTATTACTGGGAATATCCCCCCTCTCCTGACATGGAATAGTCTGCTAATTCTACAGTCTCTCTACGCCCTCCTACGCCTTTCTAAGCGTTTCAATATTCTAGGAGATCGGTCTGATGATTCATGCGTCCGCCGTGAGGATCTTGAAAGGCGCTGGAATGTCAACTGGAAGTATTGGTGAACCCTCTGCATAACAATTCTTTCTAATCTTCAGAAAGCTGACCGAGCGTTACATCCCGGTGAAGATTTGGAGCGATCATCATTAGTTAATATGTGTGGTGTAGATAAGGCATGATTCACGTCAGATGTTCAAGCAGCAGTGAGATTCGCATGCTTGAGACATGTAGATGATGGCAATACCAGTGAGATAGGATAAACCTTGGGTGTAGCTGATGACGTTGTTTTTCGCAGAGGATACCTAGAAGGGCTTTCATATTTGGGCTTCCGAGACAGATGGATGCCAACACCGAGAATTACGTTGTGAGGTGCATTCAAAAGGCAACTTCTCTCATTCTGTTATAAATAATGTGATGCACATAGCTTCTGTAGACCTGTACATTTACATAGGTACAATATATAGAATAAAGTACATTGTATGTATATGAGATAAAACTGTTTTATGATATACGCTCTATTGGTTGCTTAAAGCTAATGCTTTCGTCTGTTCAAGACACCTTCAGAATCATCATTAAATACATTTATATGCATTTGGCAGACTTAATACTAAAAACATCATCTGAATTATTGCTAATTAACAATGTTTAAGAGACTAAATTAAAGGGATAGAAAGAGACGAAAATTCCAGAATACACAAACGTATATACATTATTTGACAAAAGACTTACTATAGACGACGGTTTAAAAATCACGAAAAAGACAATTACAGAAGTGATAGTTGACTATGGGTTACTATGATCCATTGTTGTATTCGTTGACTGGTAAATTCAAAATGCATGATTGTTCTACCGTAAATTTCATTCACTCGGTTTAAACTTTCTATGCTATCTGAGACGAAACTTTATAAGTGCTCATTTTTGTTATTTCAGTAAGTACGTTAAGGAGCAATTTTTCATAACCACGTACATATGCCTCTCTGGTGACCTCCCAATGAACTCTGCCAACTGCGATAATGATGCATGATGTCGGAGTGGGAAATGTATTTGTACAAATGCGGAAAATGAGACCAAAGATGTAGATATCATGAAGTAATGCCGAAATGTCACAGAAGGTTATCTTAGCCCTTCGGTATTTTATCTCACAATTTCAATCTCAGCATGAGCCTTCCTGTCTTCCATAGATATAGCATTGGTCATTAATTTACACACCACTTTCGCTACTGCCAAGAACGCAAGAACGGAACCTTGTCCATTCTCCTGCAGCGTAAATACCACAGCTATATACGCAAGTGCCCACAGGAGGAAAATCCACAAATCCGCAAATCATTTGGATTCGGATGTTTGAGTTATTGCGCGGTCGTCCAGTGGTATGCGTGAAGTTGTAAGTTATGTACGAGACATCTCAATTCGCTGTACATAGCGCACTACAGAAATGAAATATGGAGTATTCTTATGTCACGTAGCTTGTAATATGTCTTTAAGGATTATCAGGAAAAGGTGATGGAATGCATAATCTAGTCTTTCATTGTTCAAGCACTACTATTTATTATTACATTTTATACTAAAGCTGCGTTGACTGTACCAGTAAATATACCTATACATTATATGTTTAATTTGCCTCAAATTGTGTCACTTAGAAAAGGAACTTGACCTAAAAAATTGCATATTTGAAAATTCCCTCTTTCCTCTGATCACTGTGATCTGAAGTGCGGATTTTACCACATCATATTCAGCACATGCATCTGTCGGTGCTCATTGAGAATGGAAAGCTACAATTAGCACCCACCATGCATACATTACCACGTCGACTTGAAGTGCAACTGACGTTTAAGGGGAGACGCATTAATTTAGATAAAGGTGAAGCGATACATCATCCAATTCCAATTGGCAGCCATATCTGCATTTAATCCTCCATCAAAATGGAGAGACGCTCTCTCTTGGAAGGCCGTGCTTGCATTTTGATTACAAAACTTCCACACCAGGAATCAATTACGATCGTATCTATCTTTTCATGTGATGTATCAAAATGTCGCTGTACTTTCGTTTTGGTTACTACAATGTGCCATTCATTGCCAAATGCTTCCTCAGCAAAAGCCAGGACAAAATCATGTTCAGTGCAGAAGATATAAGCAACGGCAAGTAACCGAAAGTAATATCCAGCCGTAGCATATCTGAAATTGATTTGTTTGTCAATATTGTTTATACTGGTCATGATGTTAAACATAAGCAACTGCAGTTCTACAGAAGATCAGAATGCAATCTTTTTCTTACAATCACAACTACGTACCAAAGGTATAGAAATCAATCTATGACTTCTCAAGCTATGTTGTCCATGCGTAAATCCACAGCCCCGTAGCAAACATGTGGTATTCTGCCTTCGTACAGCGGCTTATGTGACCTCTATGTTACTGTGGAACATGCCTTCTAGATAACGAGCAGTGAAATACCTCCCACCCTGCCCCACAATAAGCCTCTGTCATGTCACCTTAACCCCAGGGTAACAACTTTTCATGCGACGGAGTAGTTTTCCTTCCACTTGGATTGTATCTAATCTATTTCATGGCTACATCATTGTCCTTTGAGATTCTGAACGGCAACACATTTCCATGATTTAATCGGCCGACCTCCCGTAAGGCCACCACTCCACTAGACAGCGACCTTGCAGCGATCTGGTGGCGACCGTGCTGCGACCGAACGATCTGACAGACCACCCAATGAATTTCATGGATAGAAAATTAATGTTTTTACGCTTTCTGTGCTTTATTGTCTGTTCAGTCTCACCTTTACATTTTGTATGGTTTCCAATTCTGAAACCAAGGGTTACACAAACCCAATATAGATCACAGCGAGGTCACGGCGCGATCTCCGTCTAGTGGAATGTGGTTCTAAGCGCCACTGCACGCTCTGCAAAATGATTTTAGATTGAACTTAGTGGTGACTTTCAAACGACCGTCCGTGAGTTTAAGGGCAATTCTATTTTCCTCGTGTTAGATTTTTATATTAGCTACTTATCCTGCTAGGACAGACTATTAAAATTCGTTCGATGACTGTTAAATACTTTTGTTCAGTCAATTACATTATGTTGTATCATTTATTCTTTATGATTTCACCACTTACTTCTATCATAAATTAAAATTCTGTTATGTAACTCAATTGCCATTTTACTGTGCTCTCTATTTCCACTTAAAAGCAACAAAAGTTCAATCTTGAAGGGGCATTACCCAGATGTTTCTTAGATTGAAAAAATAACAAATAAGTACTTGAAATGCGTTTCTTTTCGGTGAACTGGTATGTAAATGTTGTAAATAATTATTGTATTTGTAGGGTGTTTAAATCGACATGTCGGCGATGAATATGATGTATATACCTTCGCAATTTTGCTCTTTATTGTCTGGTCTAAATTTCTAGACTTGTTGTATTGTAGATCATTAGAGCTAGTTTGATTTTTTCGTGCAAGACTATTGTCAAAATGTTATATCAGACAAATCTTCCTGCGCTCTCTCTTACCTGACGCGTCGTGACCAAGGACCTGCCCGGAGACTAACATTCAGTGCCCCTGCTGCGTACTTCCGATTCCTACTGCCTGTGTCTGCCAAAGCGGAAAATTGGGACCTATGGAAATATTAGTCAATGCAGAACGTTTTCTTTCGACAGACTCACGGAGTCGTGGGCGACACGTACCCTGCACATTCAATAGACGTAGACTAAACCGAGCAGCGATCAATAGCTTACCTCATTATAGAATTAATCAGTCTCTGTTAGCGGTGTCACACGTACAAGATCAGCCATCAGGACACCATGCACGCACACACCGTGCCACCTTATTACCTATGTAGAGGATGCCTCAGACATATCTTTACGGGCGCCTTGTCATAAAACACAAGCATATATTTCACCACTATTTTAGTCTTCTAGCTGTGTTTTCATTTAGTGAGCAATGCAGTTGTCACAGTCTTCAACACCCTGAAGACAAGAGTTCAGAGACGTTATATCTCCATAAAATATTCTTATTATGCAAATGACTGCCACCATAACATAATCTATGTTCGACATTAATGCAAATGCAAATTGCGCACTTTTATCCATAATCTGTATCTGTTAATGTTTCTGCCACAGACTACACATGTTACATGTATTTTAGTCCTATGATGAAAAACACTACAAATAAATATTCTCTTCATTAAAATGCAAATTAAGTTCCAATTTGTATAACTTGTACTTAACTGTGTATCTATGTCTTAGTTACCTACATACCAAATACCATAGAAATCTGTCGTTCCTTTGTTCAGTTATTCTACTTGGAAGATTTTGGCGAAAGCCTCTTTGCAGTGCCAGAGCAAGTTACTAGGGGGCCCAAACTTACACCACACCTTATTTACGTCATAAGCTATCTGCCATCAAGAAATCAAGACCATAGAACGTCCAGGTCAAAAGATATAAAAACAGAAGTTCTGCTGCAGTACCAAGGTCACATACCAGGTGGTCTAAAATCGACCTTGACCTTTGTCTTTCCAACACCTACCAAATATCATCGTAGTCCATCCAGAGGTTCTTGAGTTATGCTGACTACAAAATAGGTAAACACAAAAACTTTTTGTGTCCTTTGTTATCTTTTAAATCAACTTTTTGCATCGTGCGTCATATCTGTATACATTTTCCATGTCTCAATTCTTGAATCAAGGGTCACATGAATCAAATTTTGGTCTCTTAACGGTCACTCAGTGATCGCCGTCTAATGGAACAACTTTTACCCTAAACCCATGCCACAACGGCTGTTATACCAACGCCCACCCAACTTCAATATGCGTGAAAAACTTAAGAACAAGTCTTCGACTTCTTCCAGAACTCTTCCGGTAAGTATGAACGGGGAACCTTCCTTCTGGGACACAGAATCAATTCCGTACCCTACTCCTCCGAATATGTACCGTGGGAACATGCCAGCAAATTTCATTCGGCACCGCAAGATGAAGAGATGAGCCTTAATCCTTCTTGCAGGTAAAATGACAACGAACCAAATGAGTTCCGACAAGGGATCCGTTATATCATGCTTGCAATGGTAGATTGAATGAATGTTTGGAACACATTCACCAGGTCAGCGACAGATTGATGCATTTCTTTTGCTAAAAGCAATAACTAAGTCTCACTATAAACTTAAAGAGCTTGAGCATGAGTCGTTACACACTGAGAGTCTTGATATGCAATATCTTATCATATGGATTCTACCGACTATTACAGTTTTACGTATACGGTGATTGTATTTCAATGCAGTCATGTAATTCGTACGAATTCAAATGATGGACCAAATGCTTACAAATCACACATGTTTATTCACTCTACTCACTCCAATGTTTATATCCGCATACAAAATAGTTCCGCCCAGTTAAGTTGTTTTTTCATCACGATTCACACTAAGAAATATTGCCAGTTTCATTTGCCCATGTCATTAAACTTGCACCAATAAGGATTATCCTAAATCATGTCATAAACCTGCGTTTTAACTCAATAAAGAAAGTGTGTATCCTTTAGCTGGCCAAGTAAATTGATACGTCCTCCAGTCTGTGATAATTGCGTTTCTGATATTAATCTCTCCTCACTGCTGATATCTGTGGAGAGATATATGACTGACTCAGTTATAGTCCATCCTCCATAAACTCGAGATAATCCACGTATGAAATCATCATTTGGGCGCGTCATTTCTTATCATGCTGAAGGGCGCGTGAGGACACATTTCAAGGGCACCACCGCGACAAGTCTGATCTGACATTGTCCTCCGATGTCTCTCACTACTTTTATCGCCCTTACAACCGACAACACTGATGGACAACAGATGACACGTTTTTATCCCGCCCTCTCAGAACAGGTCCTCTAGGTCAGGCTATCGTTAAGTTCCCATAGCGATAGTTAAGGTGCAAAGTCAAACGACATTGGTGTCACCGAGAGGACGGAGTTGACAAGTTCAGCTTTTCATCAGGTATTCCTCGCACAGTTTACGTAGGACTTTGCCCCTGTTGTAGAGACATCTCATGTAAACAATGTGGAGATTAATCTTACTAGATGCAATCACCTTTCTTTCTATCTTTCTTTTCGTATCTATTTCTTTCTTTACCTATCCCTTTCTTTCTTTCTTTCTTTCTTTCTTTTGTTACTCATTTTTTCTCTCGTTCCTTCAAAAAAATGATTTTTGTTTACAGGCCAAGCTGCGCGGAGGCAGTTGCTTCGATCGTTTTAATTAGGATGAGGACGTTGAAGACCAAGGTCATCTTGTAACAATCATGCGGAGTTGAACTTCATACAAGTGGCTTGACGTTCATCAGCAGCACGGTCACCTTTGCCGAATCATCAGTCTGACGACCACCTACTGCCAAACGTGTTGATTAACCAGTAGAAACAATCATGTGGGAAGATCAAACAGACACGCAGATACAGTCATGTATCTGTCCCGTGACGCAGAGGGATAGAACTAGTCTCCTCTAGTCTAGGATGGAGGTGAGCTTTGCCAGCTGTCTGTTAGTTCGTGTCATTTACATGAACCACATATAATAGTAGGGCTGCTTTAGGACCCATTTTATGACAGTGATTGCTTCTTCCCTATCTCTACTAGGACGACACTCTCGCTGCTCTCTCTCTCTCTCTCAAAGTGTAAAACCAACGTAACGAGCTAAAAATGCAAGAGTTGGTAAAAAAACCCACATCGTATGTGTCATCGTATCTGGCTCACAATGACCCGACAGAAGTAATCAATCTTTAGTCTCCAAGCAAAAGTGTAAAATCAAGCTCAACATTCCACTGAGCAACGGGCCTGTCTATGAGTATATGCATGTCAAGCGTCCATTGCTCCGCGAAACCTACGGGTTTTAGAAATGTTACAATTTTGCCTTTATACATCCACACGATATTAATTTATTCTTGCTGAATAACCAACTGTATCGCACTTAAAAGTATCAAAAGAGAATACAATTATTTTGCCTTTATTTTTCCGGTGTCCTGACGTGTACGCTGGGGCGCGGGAAGGGTTAAACCCTCAAGAAAATTACTTTTTGCAAGCCTTCTGTTTAATCTCTACCGGGCACCCCGAGGAAATGTTCAATTATTGCTCATCGAGGAAATCACATGTGTTTACACTGCACGAAATCAATAATTTCCAGGTGTTTCAAGGGACTTACACACCTGTGAAATGTTCTGTGTCCTGGCTGTGTACATGACTTTCCTGGTTCAGCGTGTAATGTCCTTGTTTTTTCTTACATACCTGGACTCGCGCTTGTACAGGAATTTCTAGGACCCTTACACCAGACGTGTAGGGGAAATAGGCAGACAAAGGCTTGGCGGCGCCTATTCTCAAAGCCAAGCTTGGGTCGCGGGTTTACTGTTTACGGCAACTACTACCCCTGCAACCCAGCCT
>NC_049980.1:14886647-14888067 GCF_000003815.2 Branchiostoma floridae | reverse complement strand
TTTTAGGAATACAATCAAGGTCAGAAAGAAAGGTCTACAAAATACTAAAAAAACAATCATAATGAATGAAGCTGTGATTGGTTTGGCCCGATATTTCCAACTTATTTGGAAATCCTACGGTCGGCGCGTATTGAACGGGCCATTCATATTCATTTCTACATGTCGGAAAGAAATAAATGCTAGGGATAGATCTTGGCTTATAAATAGGAAAGAATGTCTTAAACCAAGGAGGTTTCAACTTCCTTGCTTAAACAGACTCGTCATTTTCATTACATAAACAGCAGTTCGTTAGCCGGATGTGTATTGCATTGTCTAGCGCAGACAAAGGCCACAAACACCCAGCGTTCATTGAATCATTCTTATTTCTTCTTTAATCATTTTACACTCACACTGAGATTCTGTTTCAACATACATAAATCTGAACTGCTGCAATAGACTTCTGCGTGTATCGCGATAATCAGTTACGTGATCTGCCCCCTTTGTATGAAGAGCTAGGAAAATAAACTAACCAAAGAAGTTTAATTTGGAAATTCGTAAACTAGTGATGTACGATGTTTTTATAGAGTGCCTGTCGCGTCATAGCGAGGAAGTTGAACTGAAACGACGTTGGACATAGGGAAAACATAGGACTGCGATCTGATTTATGGGCAGCTTTTTGTCAAAAGAATAGAGAGAACACGGGACAAAATACAGTCCATTTTCTTGGTTACTGTCTCTAACTTTGGCTACTGTCGACGCACAAACTGAGTGAAATGATCTATGTTAAGATATAACCTCCTTGACTCGATGTACTAGATTTTTGTCCCGGGTTATGTTCTTGATTGTACAAACTAAATGACAACGTTGAACGTTAAATTTCTACCGATGTTTCAAGCTGTTGATAATCACAGCGGCATGTTTCACATCTTTCTAGGCAGGTATTGTTTTACTGTGAAGTGAAATACGGGTAATTAGGCAGCTCAAACAACCTCCTTGACGTGATTGTAACAATAGACATCATGGCTGGTACTAGCGGTAGTTCACAGCTCTTTGTGTCTGTGCCCATGCAAATTCTTCAGAAAAAGCCAATAGAATTTCTCCTCGCACAATTATAGGGTCAAACCTTCGGCCAATCAACGTGCCAGTCACAATTTTCAAATTCTTCAGTTGAGTTGGTATTGTGAATTCCGCGTCTTTGCGTGTGGATGTGCGTTCTTGCTGTGCAAGTGTGTCTATATACCAGGGTGCGTTATCTGATGGTACCGAGGAACATTGGTCATTATTTTACATCAGCAAGGAGTTTCTACTCAAGATCGCGGAACAGGACGACAGGACGTCAGCTGCAACTAATAATAACAGGACCACCGTCGGGCCAAAGTTCTCTCCCATGGCTTCAAGGATCAAGGAACTTCCGTATACAACTGTAGCGATGATATTGCAG
>NC_049980.1:14742763-14886547 GCF_000003815.2 Branchiostoma floridae | reverse complement strand
GGGAGGGCGTCAGATCTCTCGACGCCACTTTCCATGACACAAGGGATGCACTGGGTGAGGCAGACCGGGGAAATATAATTAGGTGGTAATTGGCCGCTAATGTATGCATATTCCGCCAACACACAATGCAACACACGGCTCATGTCCTGTTGTGTAAGGTTGTTTCAAGGGAATCTGTAAGGGTATTTCAAGCCCTTTACACGTCCTGCACACAGAAATGGTTCGTTTCCGCGATATTCTAGGACATGTAAAGGACTGTACACGTCTCGTTTGCAGGCATGAAACCTCCGGATTTTGAAGGACATGTTTAATTTCCAGGACTGTGTAAGTCAGTTTCCATCCTGGAAATGAGGCTTTTCAGGCAGTGTTACAACCCTATAAAAGTACTAAAGGACATACCCACTGGCTCTGGAAGGGTATTAGTAAGGTGGTTACAGTACAATTGTATTCTCCTACATTGATGTTATATGGTAATGCTTGCTTGTATCAGATATAGGTCATTGAGACTTCTTCAAAAAGGTGAAATCAGGTCGGTCAGCATTTAACCTGGCAAGGCAACATTAAGTGAACGGCCCTCAGCCTGCTCGAAAAGTTAATTTCAGCGTACGCGATTGCCGGAGCTGAGTGAGGGGGAGCCGATACATGCTTTTCTATGCCCTTCCCAATCTTTACCGGAAACAATGAAATTTAAAATTAATAGTTTTACTTTTTATCACCATGATTTAAATGAGATATGTCGTTCTACATAAATAAACGACGTGGATTTTTCCAGCCAGATAGGATATTTATTGGGCAGGTAAGATTCGAAGCACGCAGCGTAACAGCAGTCTGAATAGGAGCGTGTATCAGGTAATGCCGCGGCACTCTGGGGATTAGTCAATCCTTCGGGTCGGCCACCCGCTTGCTACTGGTCCGTCCTTCTGAGATACCGTAACATTTCATGTAACGGCAAATTCTTCGCCCTCTTCTGACATTTTGACATAGTGATTTATTTGGTCCACCGTTGGGATTTGTGTGCATGAATTATCCTTTGAATGTAAAGGTTTTAGATTCTCCTGGAGCAATCTATCTTACTTTTGGAAACTCGCGTGAACTGTAATGCCTGTAAGACATTTCGTAGTTTATCAGCCAGGCGTCATAGAAATGTGTCATAATACTGAATAATTTTACAGCACCGACGCAAATCGTTTAGCCATGATTTCAGACAATATCGAAATGTGTGATATATTGTGGAGGGTGTAGTATTATATCATTTTTATGCAGATTTTACTCAAAGTTAAAGAATATATTCACAGAAGATTGGCAAAGAAGTTCATGATTTTCACCAAACTCTACTTGACTTTCAGGCTGCACAACAAAAAGCAAATGCTGGTCTAGAATCATGACCAACTGCACAAATTCTAGTCAAACTGGTAAAGAATCAACTTCTAAAATACTCTTAAGACAGTTAAAAATGAAATGGGTAGGACACACCACTTTCTAAGCGAATGGATTATATACCATGGCCATGGACAGTCTTCAAGTCATCGAGGTATCACATATGCAATCGATACGGATAGGTTCGTCCGGGGACAAATGTCAGTGATTGGTATATCTAAGATAAAAGTCATGTCACCGTGATAGATAAAGGTCTTCCGATGCCCGAGTTCCGTCTTGGCAAACATTCTATTCACACATCAACGATGTCTCGTCTACAGTGTCCTCTTGAGAATGGGATCACCAATATTAATGGTTCGTCTGTTCTATATATTCTGCATGTAGCAAGGAAACTTAATCACTAAAACCAATTAATGCAACGTATTCAATGGTGCAATATGACATGATAAAATGTAGTATCAGATGTGTCTGCAACTCGTGATTGGTTATGTCATTGTTTGTCATAATAGCCATGCTACTACAATTCTGATGGCATCCGTATAACCAAGTCAACATGGCCAATAAGGTTCTACTGAAAATTTTTAACAGTCATAGGCGTAACTACAATGTACTTTATGGATGCAGTTCAACCAATGTGTGAGTTTGAGCTGCCGTGCTTCAGGCAGGTCTTATCAAGTGTTGGTAAGCGGTAAGTGAAGCTGGACTCCAGGCCGAGACGAGATGTCGAGAAAATAATTGCCAAGGGAACAGGCCAAAGGTAATCAGAACGAGTAGTCAATATAGCAACAGTGTATTAATGTATATTGCAGCCTGTTGACTGACAAATGCAATGGGTAGCGTTGACTATCTCATCTACACTTGTCAAAAACCTTCCGGAATGTTTGAGTAAAGTTCCGTGTACGTGGGCGTGCATTTACACTGGTGTCAGTCATATTTGAAGCAGCAAGTGTAACATTCAATGATTTGTTGATGAAATGCAGTATAATCTATTTGTCACGAAAGTTGTTGTCATTAGAAAAACGTGACGCTTACTGATGCATTTTGTCAGCTCGACACGGGTCGGTAGTTACTCATCCTTCAGAATTTGATGACGTCAGCTATTACCTAGTTGCCAGCTTGAAGGACTCAAGATATGTCTTGCGAAATTGTAACACATCCTGTGCCGTCCCAGAAAGCACTGTTTAAAATGAAACGGCTTGTAAAAGTATACTGTATAGGTAAGGAAGATATATATGTCTTTGTTTTTATGTTTAAGTCACATGAATAATGATATAGGAGAGACTGCAGTCAGACCTCATATCACAAGATGTCGTTTAGTTGTACTCCGCTAGGTGGTACTTTGTAGTGTCATATTCAAGTCCCAGATGTATATTCAACATGGACATTTTGAAAACATTTTTTGAGAAACTCCTGGTCAGAAGTTTTCTTCCAATTAAGGTAGTTTGCCCAAATTCTGATCCTCAATACATATTGAACATTTTAAAAAATTCAGGATCAATGACACCTGTGGCTGTATGTATGAGCATCAAGGTCAGATGATTATGAGAGTGTGGGTCGTATGTCTATGTTTGAATAGTGTTCAGAACCTATTATAGGCCGCTTTCTTCTGAGTAGCCTAATTGATTATTTTTGTATGTTAGATGATTGATCCGAATTTGGAAAGTACTAAACTCGTACTGTACAATTTTTGTCATGAATAAGAAGTTCGGCTATATGACTTTTATGGTCATGGATCAAAAGTTTGACGTTCGACCTCAACTAAAGTATTTTTTGTTGCCAAGGAATCTTCCACATGGATCAAAAGCGTCGACTAGCAATGTGTAATAGAACTGCAACACTTCGAAGTCAAGCGTCACCATGTCAAAAAGCATTTTGCTGTGGAAAGATATTAGGCTTATTTGCGTGTCTCATAGACGTCATCAGTATGGATAGATATACTTGTGTGTGTAGGTAATGTTTAGATTCTAATACCAATAACAGGCATGTATTTTTGTGCCTGTTTAGTTGTGAGTTTGTAGAAAGGCAGACTCACTCATACAGCCATCTTCTACTCAAGTGCAACGTCTGCGGCAGGTTTTTCCGAGCAAAGATTGAACTGATTAGCCACGCCCACAGGGGCGACTGATTCCGAAGTCAAGATGTAGATCTTCAACGGAATCCGATGGACGAACATCAGTTGTGTGTTTGCATGACTTTGTGTGTGAATATAATACTGTTTTGTGTGTATAACTGCGTATAACTGCGCTTGGTGATTTTTTTTTTATAAATGAGCAGGGTACAGGTAATCAACAACATCCAACAGAAAAGAAATACTTGATGCAATAGACCTCCATCATTCTACATCCCCGGCTTGTGTCATATCTTGGGAGTCCGTGTATGGCACTGGAGTTTACTTCCCACATTTTTCTATGCTGTTTTTTAAAGAAACTGAAAAAAGAATCGGAACGCAACGGAGTTTTTTGTGTTTGAAAGATGTGATGTTCTACATCAAGGAGAGATAGTTAGTGTTCAGCACCAAGGACAGGCCTTATTCTAGCTGATCGTTTGTGGTGACCCGGCTGTGGTGAACACACTCCCTGGCTGGAACCTCATCTGTCAAGACGCCGGGTGGGTATTTCCAGACGGTACGTTAAAAGCGCCTGCTGCCGATATTGTGAAAGCCTGCAGCACAAAACTAACTTAACTCCCTGAAAGGCCAAGCAGAGACTGTAGTTGATATAAAGACATAAAGAAAGGTTCACCACGTCTTCAAACTTCAAGAACTGTTGCTGTTCTTGCACGGGCAGTGATTGAACCCCCTTATGAAGTTGAGACTCATACAGAGTATGATTCCTATGATGCTACGAAGGTAACAGTTACAAGCAACTGTTTCCGTTTTGCTTCTTCATCCTTTGAATTCCACATGAATCTTCGTGATTTGTAATCGTCAGTTCGCCTGATTGCGACCACCTTGTGTGTAATACTGAATGATAGCCTTTACTGCACACCCATGCCCAGTTTGCTAAGTACAGGCATACAGATACAAACGTCGTAATAAAGTACACATGGTGACATTCAGATGACTTCTGATACTAATCTAAAACATGGGTTCTAAAATAATTGCCGTGTTACCCTGGAGGTATGCGTCAGCAATGTCCATATCGAGGGCGTGCTTTCTCATTAGACTGCCCCACTTTCGCTACCAGCTACGCCACATAAAATGGCTGTACGGGAGAAATGAGTCTGATACCAGAATGCCGTGTAGATTGTTATGTCTTCTTTCTACTAGGCGGTGATCTCTTTCCATGGGTGGCCTAAAATTCAACAGATCATTAGATGAATGAATTGCGTAGAAAAAAATTAATCTTTTTATTATTTTGTTCGTTTTTTTGTCTTTTCATGTCAGTCACACTTTAGTATTTTTGTAGGGTATACCCGGTATAAAATTGAAGGTTACACATTCATCAGAAGTTGTGCAAAGACTTTGTATCATTCAATGTTTTAGGCCTACGTCAGATTTCTAAACCGGGGCCCGGTCGGGCAACTTTAGAGCAGGAACGAAAGATATGATATCAAAATACACTAAACTACACAAGACCTAAGAGAATAGTCGTGGAAATTAATTGTGAATATTTTTACGTGTACATTTGTATTTTTCGTATCATCTACAAACGGCCCGGGCGGGCCCCTGTTTGAAATGTGACGTTAGCCTTAGAGCGATGCCTTCTCTCTCTCTCTCTAAGAGTAACTCTTATGTTCCTGTCTAGTATGGGCATGTCGTTATCGTGAAGAGTTATTACTTCAAACAAATGAATGCGCAGCGGTATCCATTTCTCAAATGAGATCATGATGTTGATATTCTGGATAATGCACGATGGTGTACATTGACGTAATTATTCAGTTGGCCTTGCCCCTGTCCATGTCCTGGTTTGTAGGTTGATTTATTAATCTTCTCCCTTACAATAGCTTCTCCCAGATTTTGGGACATATAAAAAGCATAGATGTAACCAGATATTGCTGCTTTGGAAAAGATGTTTTCCCTCTTTCGTGTCTTCATCATACTTTTACTTGTAAACTAATTCTGGAATAAAGAATCATCATCATGCATATAGATTGTCTTCATTTAAATCACATGCTGAAAGAATTCATATTTCCGTTCAGCTCAGACCATTATACATTATACTCTTAACATCGGTACTTTTTTCGGCTTTTCGTTTGTAATCCAGATACACTTATAGCACTCACTCCTGTTGTATATGCAGCGCTGCCTGCCCTAGTTTTGCGCTAGGTTACAGATGTGTCACCGGTTACCACTAGTATTCATGTTTCTGGGTATACAATGACCTATTGATACCACACCACAATACATTACATGCCCTTGTCAAGTGTGTCATTTGAATGCAAATTTTTAGGGATTTTCCATGAGTTCGTCGTCCCAAAGGTCAATATAACGTCCTCTGCCGTCCACAGTGTCATGGTTCAATATTACAAGGTACGACCTTTTCTAACGGTTTTGACTCACATAGGCGGCAGTGGCAAAGACTTACCTGCAATGGAACTATCATTACACAATATCTTGTAATAGGATCCGCCGGTATGTTACGGGCTAGGGGTGATGAATGAATGAACTTTATTGCTCGAAAACAGTTCATGGTACAATGTATGACAATAACAATTAAATAACCACAAATACCACAAGGCTAGAGAATCCCACATTTAGATAATGAACATGTCATCCAGTCGTGTTCTCTACTTTTTTTATCATACTTTTTTCTACTTATGATGAAATAGCGTACCAAATTTGATTAATTTTTAGGTATTATTTTTTAGATTCTCCTAGATGTGATACTCAACTTGATTATAGTACTTTAGCCGGTATTGTTTTGTCATTGGCGCAACTTTCACTTCTTTTTTCATTATTTTGTCTATAGCAATGCTGCTTCATTTTGTTTCACCTTTTGGTTGACTTCTGAATGATGATTTCGACATTCAAGCCAATGACTGTGATAGCCCACAAGGGGATGTAAAAAAACAATAGGTTATTTGGTGCTCTTGAGAATGTTTCTTGATTTCTATTGTATATAGTTATTGTTATGTACGCTTTCAAGCAATAAAAAACACGTATCCATACTCTTAAATGCCACCTAATCCTTTAAGATCACTTCTAAGTGCTTTTAGCGTATTGTTTTAGTATGTTGATTTCCGAGCTTCGCATTTCACTTGATATATGTGTCTTCCATGAGAGACGTATGGTTTTATCTTTGTGACGCAAAACGTCCAAGAACTGATATATCATGATAGAACTGCCACCAGTTGGGCGTCTGGTGTTCTTACGTTGATGGATGTTGGTCTCTATAACAGCTGGGTGTGTATCCTTCCCGTCCGTCTTCTGGGGTTCAAACATCTAGCAATTCCAAGACGGTTCCGTTCAGCCCCGTTCACATTTGTGTGTACATTCAAGTCCTTATGAGTTGCGTATCGACAATTTTTTTATTACGTTAAGTTTGCGGGGATGGAACTATTTGAGCCGATTATTGTTCTGCAGTCTGGATATCTAAATAAACAAAAATTATTTCTTCGGCCTCCATCTTTACTCATCTGGTCATATTGCATAGTAATGTCAATACGCAATCATACGGACTTGAATATACGCACAAGTGTGAACAGGCCTTAAGACCCCCTTTCAACGGGAGACATCGACAGTAACGTAAACATGAATTGGTTTATCTAGGAAAATCTGTTGAGCAAACAGCTAGTTCGTCTTTGTTCCTGAAGCACTGCTCAGTGAGTCGTAAAACAATTCGCCACTGCAGGCGACAATTTGGCGTCCATTGGCAACTAGATGGCGAATGTCATTCGCAAACAGTCCCCAACAGCCGCAACACGAAATACCCGCATAACAGGCCTTCATGAATTTGGTTCTGCGACTGTAAAGGTCACCTATTAATCCGCCTAGAGCTGTGGTCTAAACGTCAAGATCAATTGATTTACCTCACATACGTATATTTGAGTAATTCATCGAATTTTTACTCCAATTGAGACGATTATGGTCCATGCAAACATTACTTTGGCGCATTTAGCAATCGACTTGATGATATTGATTATCATATCTTGTACAGAATGAATGTGCACTGGAACGGGTCTACAAGGAATGCTCTCTGCTGATCTCATAAAAGAATTAAAACTTTTTGGTGTTGAGGAATACTCGGGAGAATAGGAAATGATACGTACAGCTAAAACTTTCGCCGCGAGGCTGCAAAGGATGCCCTTTTCAACAATTCTCAGTGCAAGTTTTGTCAAGAGATGTTGTTTTGCTGCCCATGCTTGGCATTCATCCTAGCCGCTCGGGGATCTTTGCAGGAGCTTGACATTTTCCTTCAGAAGAGCGAAGTCCTCCGCATTATTACATACTAACCCCGGAAAGTTAATCATATGCACTTCTTAAATCCAGAGGAGACGTCCATTTAGAAATCAGGGCTAGGGCTTATTAGCTTTAAATTGGTTCTTGTATTAATTTTGACCTACTGCGTTAACGCATGCAAGTGCGATGTTGAAGAGTTATCCATCCTATGAAGGAAAATGGCTGACGGCTAGGATGTCTTATTTCCTGAGAGGGTACTGGTTATTGTATCAAACCGACAGGCTCTCCGTTATTTCTGGCCAATGGGAGGAAGACATATGAGGCTTTTAGTGTTGCTTTCTCGGTCTATATTCAGTTCTGTTCCAAGGCTCATGAGACGGTGCTGTCCCTTCTTTTCTGCATTTCGTTTTAGGAAACTAGAGTGACATACCGTTTTGCATATAGATACCGTCTCAAACTAGTGAAATATGTCATGTATGTGATGGATAACGCCAAACACCATATCTCCACTACACGCTGCGACCTAAATGTGAATAATGATTTGACAAATCGGTCAAAGAATTTCGCGCATAAAGAACGAATTTTCTTACGTTTTGTGTGTTTTGCTGTATTTTTAATCATCGTGTGTCATATACCAATTATCAAATCAAGAGTGCACAAATGCAATGTTGGTCGTAGTACAGTCTCCCAGATGATCGTTTCTAGCTGAAAGACGACCAAATACATTCGTAGCGTGTTGAAAAAAAAAACAGGATATTGTGAAAACTTGAATAAACTGAATATCTTCAGTGCTTCGTATAAAATCTACAGGCTTCTTATGTATGATATTATGCATGGATATATATTACACTGTGCGACTTGTCAGACCTGCGCAATGCATTATGGAAAACGATTTAACTTTACCCAACACAGATGAACTTTCATGATAATCTAAGCAATACAAGCTAAACTACGAGGTTTCTTAAGATTGTATAATAACTATACACATTTGGGACTTTTGGCTTGCAGTTGTGGGTGTTGATTCTTAATCGCTGTGATGTTTGGTACTTCTAGAAGCTGATCCATCCTGAAGAAGTCGTTACCTGAACCACAAAGTGAACCTCCTAAAATCTGTCATTTCCCAGTTTTGTACCAATACTGACAATAAAAACAATCCCTCTCGTTCAAGGGCGGGAAACAAGGCCAACCAAATGAAGTGTTAAATGTCGATTGAGATATCAATGATCGAAAGCAAAGATTGGTGCGCAGAAATGCTCCTTATTCTCTGATGTTATCAGAAGGAGTAAAACATTTATTGCATCGCCTGCACTTGCAATCCTTCCATCGCGCCGGTAATGCCCTTACACCGCGGCATTGTCGGAAATGAATCCGTTCAGTCGCCATCGTTAACTGCTAATGAAACCTTCCTGGATGTTCCCGTACCGACGTCCCTGACTCACTTCTCGTTCCGATTAAGCCTTACAACATCACGGATAGTCTGTGTTGCTGAGGCGGTTCGATTAAAGCACAGCCTCATTTGGAGAGAGAGAGAGAGAGACATACCATCGCTATCGATCATCGTGGAGCACTCCTGTCAGGGGAAATTGTCAGAACAGAGAGGAGACAGCGGGGAGTGGGTGAAGGTATGATGGTCGCGTGGTTTTCATTTTTGATTTCATTCCGTATTCTGTGTGACAATGAAGTGCTAGGTTTTCGACAACATATTGCAGTTTTGGAGAAGACGGATCGAAGATCGACTCTAGCAGGTAAGCCCTGCGCGTATATTCATCACTAAAACTTTACATTCTTGGGTTGTATGACTTCAACTTTTAGTAGAATAGAGACTTGCGATGAAAGGCTGAATAATCACGTTCTGTTTGACACAATAAGGTACATTGTCGCATTGTCTAACACCGGCAGAAATGTAGTTACTCTCATCAGCATGCAGTGACTATACCGGCAGAATTGAGGAAGTATCGGGGCTTGACTTCATTGGATTTCAACCTATGGAAGTCCTCGGATGAAGCAAGCAGGGAAGATTGCGTCTCCCCGCAGCCGTACATCAACCATAACTGATTGCACAGACAAAATGAAATCATGTATGGCCTCAGCTTCCCGAACATTGTACCCCAAACTCATTCGACCCGGCACACCGGCTTTATGAGAAACCAAATAATTCCCTGCGACCAGTAATAACTGTAGGCTGTACTTCATGGCCAAGTACCTGTGTGAATCCAAACGAAGGCGCTTATGACGGAGTGTGCATACAAAATAAAGTAAGCTTCAACCCTGTGTGCACAGTCAGTCGTAACTTTTCACACGTTTTACAGACTTCCTCTTTATATCGCTGTAATAGACAATTCCATGTACATCGCTTCATAGCACAGTTAACGACGCAATGGTAGATTGATATCATTGTTTGTTACTGTTAAAATCATTATATTTGATTTTTATGTTCGTTGTACGTGTCCCCTATGTCTTACTAAGCCCCCTTCCCACTAGCCTGCGATCGCTCAGCGACCGAACAGAGACCAAAACTTAACTTGGGTAACCCTCGATTTCATAATTACCCTCGCAAAGAAGGTTATATTTTGGGTGTGTTTGTCTCTGTGTGGGGGTGTCTACGACGTATCTGTGTGTGAACAGCGTAACTCGACGTACTCGTGAATCCTTGAATATTTGGTAGCTGGGAAGGACTCTAAAATTTGTCACATATACAACTGAGAAAGAAAAGAATGTCTGTAGATATCCATCATGCAGATAGTTACCTCATTTGCATGACAAAACTATAATTTCAAAGTGGTAAATGATGGAAATCATCACACTTGACAAATTACGAAGCTAAATAAAGATGAATGTTATTAATCATAAATCATGCAAATCAGGGTCACGTGTACATAATTCAAGAGGAAGCACAGAAATAGCCTTCTTTGTCAAAATAAGGTTTTCATAGTAAAGTCTGAAATATTTCTGCTATTTGGGTAAAGAAGATGAACTGAGACAATTTGTGCAAATTAGGACAGTATTTTTATAGTCAGTGGGAAATACTTGATACGGAGCTTTACTCGAAAAAAAATCATTTGGAACGAGTATAAACTCGTGGAACTCTAGTTAGAATATGATGCAAGATGTAAAAGTATGATTCATACTAAAGCTGATCTTATTTCACAATAAAGCTGATTTTATGCATATAGTCCTATATTGCCTAAATTGGTTTACGCTTACAATTTTTAACTTATATCCATACACCATTACATAAGTTATGGTTAATTGTTTAGTGTAATGTGTTTTCATTCTATTGGTTCCTTTATCTATTATCCATACTTATTTCCTTTGTGTAATTTATATGAATTGTAATTAGTTAGTAAAGGGAGGTCTTTTGATAAGAAGAGGGTTTGGGCCTTCCTTCCACTGTTATGTTATCTTATTTCATTGTCATGTGTTTATTGTTTGATTTTTCTTCAAGTGCGGAAAAATAAACAGATAAACAAACAAAAGACAGCATTATACAGTGTTCGTAAAAATATGTCTTTATCTACGAAATTCGTCGAGCGATCTGTCAAATGTTAGGTCGCTCAGCGGTCGCAGCGCGGTCTTCTGAAAAGGAGTTTACACAACATAATGCAATCAAATTTTAACGTCGTCCGAGAAAACAGTGGTGTGGACCTGGTCTGTCACGTGGCACCTATGCAATGATGACGTCATATACGTCACCTCCCATCTTTACCAAGCGTAATCACGATACGGGACGCATGCTTGTGGGGTTATCCAATTAAAGTCAACAGGCAAAGACATCGGACCATTGGTGATTGTATTGCCCTTGGAAGGGTGACACGCACAGATAACTTGAACATTGCATGCGCAGGTCTAAAGCCCTGGTCCAGCAAGGTCGAATGGATGATCCATCATTTTGGAAAAGGGCTAAAGGAAGGTATTATCCGCTGACAAATGGGATGCTGGGGTTACCGTCAGTAAAGTTAGACAACACTACAGAATGGTAGAGACCTTTGTGCTGCAGTTCTAGTGGAGTGAATCCTTTAACATCCCCTTTCCACGAAAGCCTGCGACCTATTAGCGCCAAATATTTGACAGATCGCTCAACGAATTTTATAGAAAAAGAACGCTCTGCGTGTTTTGCTGCCTTTTGAATTATGCTTTTGCACAGTTCATTATATTCCAATTATAAAATCAACGGTCACACATGATCTGATTCATGCAGGTAAATGGCGCTCTAGTGGAAAATGGGCCATAAAAACCTTCCCTCGGTCAATACCCGATCATCCCACAACTGTGCCGAAAGCTAATATAGATTTAGCATCCCTCTAAGTTCCCATATTTCTATTGAATAAGACTTTTAGATTTCAGTTTTCATGCATACCATTTGTGAATCCCGACTTGCACGACCCTATACTAGGTACATTTAGCACGCTTGTCTCTATTTATGGAAGATAAAGACACAGCATATTACATGCCACTGATTTGGCACATACATATCCATTACCTGATCCACAATGTATAGGCCCCTGCAGATCAGGTTAGCCTCATCCTTGTTTCCTGGAATGCTTGCTATGCGAGAGAACCACCTATCGGGCAGAATATTAGCAGAGATTTGCATGAATGACATGCGCTCATTTGGATGGATGGCCTTGTCCCGGGTCAAGCGTGAATTAAAGCGCTGATAGTATATCCATTCACAACGATCGTTTTGTCGGCTGTATCGAAGATGCAGGCAGTCGATCATGAGAGGGCGCAAACTTGTTTTCTCCATGTATCATGAGGCTTCGGTACGTTCAGTTATCCTTGTATATCGTATATTATGTATACGGGAAATGTATAACAGAGGATAATCGATTCAGGACCTGTCGGCAAGGTTGTATCAATGACATAGGTCAGATCGCATGATCCTCGGCTGGGTTTAGGGAAGACGAAGGGATATAGCAGGTAAGCGTCGTTTGGCAAGTTTGGCATTAATATCTAAGCGGGAGGGTAACGGGCCGACTACTTTGCTGCCTAGTCACGATCCAGAATGATGGGGAGATGGATGCAGAGTAACGGCAACGCAAAGGTCTTCCGGGAAGAAAGCTGCTATTTGCCATGTTTGTCATCTGAATTAAACGGGTGCTCTTTATAACGTGATAGATGGATGGGGAATCTTATGTTTTAACACACATATGCTTTACATTATCGTGGATCGTTCTACGTGTAATAGAAGCAGCGTCTTTCTTCTTTTATTGTATTACCATTGCAGTCTCCTAAGACTGTCATCAATCTAGCAACTCCATTATTGCGCACATTCGACCGGATATGCATCATTTTGGCATGTCAGTATAGTCCCGATCTCATTTTCTTCTTCAGGACGTATCTGGCAAGATCTATTCACCTGGTTTGATAAACGTATACAATATTTCACGGTACGCGGTGGTGTGACCTGTTGTCATGTGGTCTGATGTAACCGTTTCTCTTCGATAGGAACAAAATGGTTATGGAATGAAAGGTGCGATGGACGTCAAGCTCGTGATTTGTACGGTCATCTTTGCCTACTGTTTGGGTAAGTACGCCATATCAACTTTCCTATTCATCACAGCGTGTTTGCAGGGACGGGCTGTATGGAGGGATTAGAATACAACAATCTGGCAACGTGCAAAGATAATCTAACTAACCACATAGTACCTGTCTGGCTGTAGATACATGCTTTACGACGCACCGTGATGGTTACTATATAGAAATCATATTTCATCTGTCAATATCCATAGAACCATTCTCAGGCTGATAGAGGTGGATATCTAGCATGTAGAGCACTACAGAATTCCCCCATGATTTTCACTTTAAACTGATCAACAAAAACTACTTTCTTGTTTCAGTCATTTTATCCATTTTATCTTCCAATACATTAGATGAGTCATCGAGAGTCCATTCCAAGTCACCATGAGGGTTTTTAGGTGATATTTGTAATAAGTCTGAATTATTTTGTAAGAGAATATATATATAAGAATATATAAGCCACAATAATTAAATTCGTTTTAAAAAGTTGTCTAAGAAAATACTCATCTATTTGAATTCCTTTGAATATTTTAGAAACATTTTGAAAGTAACTGTACAAAAATATCTTTATTTAGAATAGTTGTGAAACCTCTGTGGTTTTGTTAACATTTACAAATATTTACAAATATTTGTAAACTTTGCCAAATGGTAAAATTAGTTTATTCCCCCCACAAAAGTAAGCCCTATTGTTGCCTCTGTACATTTTTAGATTTCACTGGTGTTTCTTTTGTGGTGGGCCATTGTTGCATGGCACCCAACCCTACTTTGCAAGGATGTGTGAATTGCTATCTTCCCAGCCCACTGAACCATTTACAAAAAATGGTAGAAAATGGTAAATAATGGTAGAATGCTGTTATCGTTATTTAGAAACCATCAGAAGTATCCAATTCCACACCATGAATATTTCGAAAGTTTTACAGAACCAGGAAAATATTCATAAAGTTGAAACACTGTTAGAAATATTTCTGAAGTATCAGATGTCCTAGACATATAATTACAAAACTTTAAAATCAGTTCTAAACAATGGCAACAAACATCCGCACGGTGACTTGGAATTGACTCTATCATTTTATGCAGAAAAGAAGTCAAACTCTTCAAATAGCTGTCTGTCATTTTAATTGTATACAATTGCTTCGCTTTCCTCGCAATTAGCCCCCGGATATGAATTGTAATAATTATTGTTATTATTGTTTTACCATTGATGCAATCAATGGCATTTACAAAGACATACAGGATTTATAACAATCGTTAGAGGAAATCACGGCCTTACTCGCCCGTTTCGTTCCTTTCCGATGAAACAAATCAAACCCTTCATGATCGTACCAAAGTGTGGGGAAATGGACAAGTAGTCGATACTGTGGGTGAAATATTGTCTGCTGGTATTGGCCTCTTTAGACACTGAATTACGAGGTATTGTGACAGGTGATTAATCACTTTGCATGACTATGACAAGATATTATGAAAATACATTACTACAGACATTTGATATGTCGTCTTATCAGTACTGTACTTATTAATGTGTTTTGGTTGCAACCACAGTATTCCGACTAGGCTACAATCACTAAATCGCGAAACGACGTAACTAGCATATTCTTGAATGGTTTTAAGAAGTGTACTGGTATATAGCGGCAAGCACCATTTCCTGCCCAACTAACGAAATGAAATAGATTCTTAACTGCCAAGTGAAATATGAGAGCTCCTCGAGGGTCTACAGTTTCAAACCAGCCATTAATAAATTTTGCTCAATACATCTTCATTAGTATGATATGATGACGATGATGACAGGTAATTTTGCTTCAGTGCGTGTGGATTTTCTTCGTAGGGTTGTTATTACATAAAGAAAACTCAGAAGACAATAAGGTGAGGCATAATAAGCAGTTCAAATTAGAAAAACAAAATATACGCTATCAAAAGGTCAAAATATACGCTACAAAATATTCGCTATTGAAAGTTCAAATTATCCCTTATCATTTGTAACATTAATGACAGATCTAATTCCAGATATCCGATTAGGACTCAAAAATGCTCCTTAGGAGTAATCAATAGTATGTACATTTTCTACTTATTTCCCGGGAGAAAATCCATTATTTTGGACCTGACATTGATAGATGTTCTTTCATTTTGTAGCTGAGGAGACTATTATTTAATGAAACAGTAGGGAGTTGTGATAGCTGACGGTTTGGTGATCTCTAGTGAGGAACATCGCCGGAAATCCGTTGCTGTGATAGTTGAAATAATTATCTGTCGTCTGTGACACATCAAGTCATTAGCATTCATATGACCCTCCCCCCCCCCCCCCCAACACTCTTCAAGCTTGAAGCAGGAATTCGTAGTGTACTGAAGGTGGCTGTACTTTATGGGGCATGTCCTGTTATAAGTGTAAATAAATATACATGTTGACCAAAAAATAATTTTTTTATTAAAATGAATCATTTAGAAAACACAAAGTTGGCCATTTTTTCTGCTTTATGATTTTTGAGCATCGATTCTTCATGCGCTGGTGCAAGCATGAAATGTTCTCTTAAAGTGTATAAATTTTTTTTTTTTTTTTTTTATTCACATTTCTTTAAAGAGGATGAGACAGAAAGCAGACCCTGCTTATCGAGGTCTTCTCCTCATGTACATAAACAAAATAAGGACACACATACAGGACTACAAAACGCTAAATAACAAAGTCAAGAGATAATGATAACGACATGAAATAAAACAACAAGGAATCAAATAACAAAGTGACGTGTAGCTGGCATACAAACTTAGAAGTAATCAAATAAGGTTATAAATCAACTTAAACAACCTGTCTATTGAACACAAGACGTAACTTACATGAAAATAAACAAGGAATCAAATAACAGAGTGACATATGGCTGATAAACAAACTTAGAAATAATAATCAAATAAGGTTCAGCTGAAACGATCTGTCTGTTTGATGAACTTGAATACAACATCAAATAAATGACAGTTCTGGATGGTAGATAGTACTGGGTTTCCCCTGAGTAAGGTTGAACATAAAATATTTTCAGTGGTGTGTCTAGGGTCAAATGGTAAGATACCCTGCATGAACATAGTGGTTAAAGATGACAACATATCAAGTCTTGCATCATTGTATAGAGGACAGTGTAGAAAATAATGTATAGTTGATTCGTTAGGGTGGCCACATTTACACATAAATTTTTCATAATAGCGCAGTAGGATAAGCTGTAAAGTCTATGAAGCGAGAGTAAGTGGCTAAAAGGATGGCTGAGCACCGATACCTCTTAAACTTTTTTTTTACTTTCTGTCTCAAGCACACGATCACAGGCACGTACACATACATACGATATACATGTACTCACATACAAATACATGAATAAGACATTCTGTATGGGCTATTTAACGCAGCGTTGAACTCCACTGACTTTTAATATAATCGCCAATTTTTTCCTTACTGCTTCGAGCCGACCCCAAAAATGAGAGGCGACCCTTTAAATGTCACAGAGAGCGGCAATCATCCGTGCACTTGTCTAATTGCAAAGCGTCCTGTGAGAATGGGCGGTTGAGTTGACAGGATGATCGAGCGCGTAGGCGGGACAATGGCACCGATTCAAGACTAGAAGATATCTTTTGTGGTGGTATTTTTCAACTGCAGCCTTTTAACTGGCAAATATTGGCATTCCAATTCTCTGCACATAAGTAGTGCTATTCCGATCCGATTTGGTCTGTGCATCAGTGATCTTCTATCGATGTGCATTTTCCAAGGAAATTCTTACTCAACTTGAGGAAATCGTAAAATACAAGCTGTAGCCAAATATTGGAGGTATCATTTTTGGACATACGTCCGGTAGTATTTTGGTAAATGAAACTTAATATCACACAATACGACTTTTATGCAAAACATGGGGTTTCCACTTGAAACATCACCTCAGGTGTACAACAGTTACTGCATTTGCTCCCTCTCTGTTCTCTTCCAGCTCATGGATTTGCAAGGTGCAGTAAGTACGGTCAGAGGTCACCGAAAGGTACGTAACATTATGCTTATGTAAGAGTTAGTTCCATTGCATTGCACATTGTTCGTTTTCACCTGAATGTGTCAGCTTATGATGAAACAGTAAAATCATCATCGATTTTAAGGTTATGTACCTTACTATTTATATCAATCAGATGAAGCGTAGGGTTGTTGTATTACATTGCTTTATGGACAATTTAAAGCGGTCGCCAAATGAACAAAATGGACTCATTGCAAATTTCGACTAAATTGTGCGTTCCTCTTCAGCTATTTGATATAATCTCTCGTGACGTTATGCACGTGTGACGTCATCAATGGGTAAAAGGTTGTTGGAAGTCCATATCGCCCCCGTTCCGGTTGAGAGGCGGTTAGTGCGCCCTGATTAAGATGACCTCCTTTTCTCTCGACATGTTTAGTATTAGATTGCTTTTATTCATATCGCTGTGTTTCTTCAAGTGTCAGGGTTTATCACCCTTCGTCGTTTTATTCTCTTCGCCAATGGCGATAGAGTATGTTTTTGTCGACTTGGGTCTGTATGTAGGTCAACAGCATATAACTCGAGAAATTGTAGATGGAACTTTGTGATTTTTGGTAGGTGTGTAGCGGTTGTCGAAAGGAATGCCAAGTTCGAAAACGGTTTACCTGGCGTTTTCCTACGGTACTGCAGCGAGCTTGGTATGTTTTTTGCAGTTTGTTTTGGGCAGCATAAGTCAAAATCTAGCTGGGCGATTTTCAAGAAACTTGGTAGGTGTGTAGCGGTTTTGGAGAGGAAGGTCAAGTGCGAAAATGGTTTACCTGGCTCTTACCTACGGCGCTGTAGCGGGATTTGTATGTAAGTGCGTTTGTCTGTAAGCAAGATAACTCGAGAACCCTTGAATGGATCCTGATGATATTTGGTAGGTGGGTGGGGGTCAAGAAAACGAAGGTCAAGTTCGATAATGGGCCCCCTAGTGACTGCCTAAGGTACTGCAGCAAAACTTTTATTTTTGACACTTCGTGTTTTGGATATGCTGTGGTCATGATTTTTGAGTGGTAGATAGCCCTTGGGGCAGAGAGTAAGTGCTGTGAGTTTGGACCCCCTAGCGGCTTTTTGGGAACTGCAGGCACCGATTTCCTTTCAAACTTTGAACGAGAATAACTCGAGAACGTGTTGACGGATCATCAGGATTTTTTGGTATGTAGATAGAATGAGTACTTAAAATAATAATCTACATGGAAAGATGCATTTAATTGTAATCAGTGGCCAATTAACAGAAATAAACTGTTTTGTATATACATGTATCTCACTTGACCTATATCTATGGACACATCTGTTTGACAGATGTTTTTGCTGGAGGAAACACTGACAAGCCGTGAGCTGGACACTGAAAAGCTTGAAATTCTGATTGACCAGGGGTGCTATCAGGTCATCTTGTACAATCAGGTCTTGTTTTGGTAGCATTTGTGGGGTTTGGGGGTAGGTACTATTTAGTAATAGATGAATAAGACCTTAAAGTCTTAAATAAAGGCATGATTTAGTAATACATGAATAAGACCTTAAAGTCTTGAATAAAGGCATGATTATTTGGCGAAGAGATGGGTTCGTTGAACTCTAGTTTAAGATGTATTACCAAATCCATAAACTAACTCAGTCTGAACTTGCCTTTGTTTCATCAGCATGTGGGCGAACATTGACAGCGTATCGAGGGGAAGTCAAGTCCCCTGGCTACCCCCACGCCTATCCCCCCGCCGTACGGGATGTGGACCGAGTGTGCACCTGGATCATCGCCGTGCCAGAAGGGCGCGGAGTCAAGATTACACTGCCACGTTACAACCTCAACTATGACAGCAAGGAAGACCAGTACGACGAGTTGCAAATCTTCTCAGACGGTGCGTGCAATGACAAGGTCAGCTCCTACATAGGAAATGATACTGAGACAACAGTCATTAACGTCCCTACCAACATGGCCTGTGTGCGGTTTGTTCGGAGGGCGAGTGAAAATATCGGACATAATGGATTCACTCTGTCTTACGAAGGTATGTGAGCTTCTTTCTCTGTCCTGTGGAAACTTGTATTGAACTGTTGAGCTTTACCTATACCCATATCTTGTAACGATATGGCAGCCATGACTGGTACATGTTACAATACTTTCATTCATTCATTCACTCACTCACTCACTCACTCACTCATCCATCCATTTAATCATTCAATCATCCATTTGATTTTATCATTCATTTTCTCTCAAGCCCAACGAAGAGCATTAATTTGAAAATTTCTCCAGACACGCTTAATGTAGTCCAATCGTTTGCAAGTCAAGGACTCGTCAAGTTCATGCCTACAGCACAAATGTTTGTCTAAGGTGGCAAAACATTTGCTCCGACCGTTTCAAAGTTTTAAAATTGATCACGACAATCGTAACTCTAGATCTAATAAGTGACCATTTTTAGCATGTGCGGCTAAGTATTGTTGTAGCTTTTCTCACAGTAGACAGCGATCGCTGGATGACCTTTTAACAAAATTGCACTTGATTTTATGATTATTCATAATATGTATGGATCTACAGAAAAAAAACGTAAAAAGATTGTTATTCGCCTATAAAATTCGTTGATCAATCTTTCAAATTTAGTCGCTCATCGGTCGCAGCTTATGGTGGAAAGTAACTGGTACTAATATGGATGGGCGACAAGTCACACATACACGTTTGCATGAAGGACAATTCAATGTCATACTTAGTTTTCCCTTGCCTTCTCTTTGTTAACGTGATGCCGAAAGGAGATTATGATGTTATCCCTGTCTTTGAAAGAGTTCCGTTGACCGGGCAAGCTATGAATCAAAACTAGACCTTTGTTCTGGGCTATCAGAGGGCCACACAGGCATGCGGTAACACGGCTATGGATTTTCCCAGTATCACTTAATCCTGCGCTTTGAGATCACAATTAAGATGAGCCGGTTTACCAGTGGGATAGATAAAACTAAATGTGGTCAAATCTAGAACATCAATAGCAATAATTTCCTATCTCTATGCCATGGTGCGCGGCATAGTCAGGATCGATGCCAGTCGATGAGGGTTTAATTTGAGCGTCTTTGATTCTGGAATCTTCGAAGTGCAATCAGTTATGGCTATCAGCAGGTGTTAAGCTAATGGTGGTGGCTGCATTGAAGTGAGCACTTTACCAATGATAGTTTGAAGGTGATACGTAGAACCGTGCTAAACATATCTGACGACCGAATCAGACGCATGTTAAAGACTCAGACTTTGGTTAGAACCATGCATGATACAAGACACCGACGTGCCTAACTAGAAGCCTGTATAGTCATGATAGTACTGTGACGACGTTCTAGTACTATAGCCCTTGAACGTTGGAGTAAATGTAACGATTTAATGACCTATCAGAGTGCAAATTTCGGCCTAATTACTTTTCTTGCTATTTTCATACTACGAGCGTAAGCAGGGATCTCTCCTGGTTACCTCCGTGAAATTGAAGGTTTTGTAATCAGTTGAAGTTTTTTGTTTGCTTGTCCTTGTATGTGTCCGCAGTTATGTGACACGTTGCCAGGATAAGTAAAGGTTGAAATTTTGTGATAGGATACTTATACAATTGGAAGCCAGTGGTTTGGCTTTGGTCTATTGTTGTAAACAGAAAAGGCGAAGTGTTAATCCTATATATCGATGACACCATGGGGGCTATACTGGACTGTTCTCAGACCATGCTGTTTGAAACACCCACGCAGCTTCTCCGGCCAATGAGAGAAGCCCTTTTGTTATATAGTTTCTCCCACCCTTCAGCTCCTTTCAATAGTATATCAATCAAAGGACTAATTTTCTTCCCGTCGTCTATCAAAATTTTACAGTAATTTCTGCCACTGGCGAGTGTGGAGCGAACCAAACCGTTCTGCTGGTGACGTCAGACGAAGGCTACATTTACAGCCCCGGCTACCCGTCCAGCAGCTACCCTCAGGGACTGGACTGCACATGGCTCATCCAGACGGACCCCGAACAAATCATAACTGTCACTTTCCTGGACTTTCAGCTCAGCTACACCACGAGTTGTGATTACGCCACGGACTTTGTGCAGATCGGCAATAATAACGACACTTATGACTTCAAGTACTGTGCGAGTAACAAGCCAGAGCGTTTCGAGAGCAGCGGGAATCAGGTGTGGTTGTCGTTTCAAACGGGAAGATGGACGAATAAAGGGTTTTGGCTGAAGTACCAGAGTAAGTGCAGTCTTTGCAAAATCTATGTGTCTGATGTATGAGGTTCAAGCCGTTGTGTTCCAATCAAACGTCAGCAAACTACAACAATTCGGATAGTTCTTTTCCAACAGGTAGAGTCGGCAAATTTCGTTGATAAATTTGAATTATTAAGTTTTGTGCATTTTACTGTTTCATGAACATCGTCCTTAAAACTCAAGCTGCTTGCAAGCTTGCATCACGGTGAATGTTTATCATTCCCGTCAACTAGTCAGTGTTTGAACATATGTAACATATGTGTGGTGCGTTTGATATGGTGCATCACATTCCAATTATAAAACCAAGGGTCACAGAAATCCAATTCTGGTTGAAAGAAATAGAGCTGTTTGAAAATTAGCTGCAACACAAAATGCGTCCATACTTGAATAGATGAGATTAAGGACACTAAATGAAACATATTAAGGCTGTTATGTAGAATGTGCTGTAAAACAGTTGCACAATTTCACCGAGCTTTTACCATTTAGGACATCACCAAAAGTTTATGTTCCTACTAAAAGCACAAAATCCAATCATTACACAGAACGTTGGAAAGTTCATTAACCACTGATTTCAAAGAACTTTAAGTCAAACCCAACAATAGTATAAATTATAACATATAGCTGATTAGACACTAGCATAGTGTTATGGATCACATTATTTTTCTACTCTTAGTCTTTGAGACTGTACATGGAATTAGCCCTCAGGCATGATTTTGCAAATAAAACGTTAAAATTAATATCATATCCACTGTAATCTGATGATCTCTCCTGTAACATTCCTTCCGCAGCTCTAGGAAGACCTCTAGCGGCGGACCCAATGAACTCCGGGCTGTCTCGATCCGGTGGTGCGGCAGGGACAGACAATGGACTAACAGGCGAAGCTCCGTCCGATGGTTAGTGCGTTGTACATTTCCTTCACCACCAATATCATCTCCATGTCGCTACAGTATTAACTTCAGTTTTCATTAGTGGAACTGTGTTCTCATTATCATATTCTTCATATCCCACACACATGCATGAGGGATATAACAATCATTACTTCATATTCTCAGTGTGAAATAGACATAAGCCCCAAATGATTAGCACTTATTTAATAAATAATTTCTACGTTGTATCCATTAAAAAACGATTAAAGGTGAATAATGGAAAGATTAGAGCAATCTCTCCCATTTACCGCAGAAACAAACACTGCTTTATTACATCGTTCCCTTTCAGCAGGGAAGAGGACGTCGAGCACAGGAGAGCAACCAAAATCAAGGGCTTCCAAACTACAGTCGCCATTCTTAGCTCTGTCATTAATGTTGTTCACACTTTGTTTCCAATACGTGTACCTGTGACATACCATCCAAACGTATTTAATACAATATGATAATATTAGGCATGTATGTATGCCTTTTCTTGGGTTACAATTATGTACATGACAGACTGTGATCATCTACCTCTTATAAAGAATCATTCAATACATAAGTATTCATTTGGCAAAAACGAAAGTTGCCGTTCAGTTGTTGGAACGTTGATGGTTGTGTTGAGTCAAGACTGGCAGTGGTTGGAAGGTATGAGACTTTAAAAGCTTTCCATGAATGTTGTAGCGTAAAATGTACTTATATTTTCAAACATAACAAGAAGCAATATGGCATCGCAATTATCCTAATGTATTTTAAGCGTGTGCTGGTGTTGTGATTAGGTGTCGAGATGCAAGAAAAAGCTCGTGACAAAATTCACATTTCAATTCGGCATTTACACGATGCATCTTTTGATATTAAGTTAAACATTCCACTCTGCACTTTTATCTCCTCGAATACGTTGATTGGTATAGTCCAACAGTAAAGAATTACTTCCCCGGTTACGTTTGCTTCTCGAGAAATTGAACGCAATTTCAACATGGTCATTGGTGGTTTTGATGAAAGCCAATCGACCAGCAAAGTCCAATACTGTTGGAACAAACGCTGCGCAATGCTGAACATGGGGCACGTAATCTCTGTGTAGAGTTAGGTAGCTTTTAACATAGTTACCATGGCCATGATTTGGTGGGGAGAATACGTGCTCTACATTATAAACTACATGTAATGGAATATTCAGAGAGTTCACAATATTGCTTTCTCTTTTGTATTCAGTGCAAGTGCAACTAATAAATTCACTTGTCCACATACATCTGTGCGCGCGTGTGTAATGATTCTGTATATATGTGTGTGCCTATGTGTTTCGTGTGTATGCGTGCATGTGTGTACTTATGTGTGTGCGTGGCTGGGTGAGTGTGTGTGCCTATGTATGTGTGTTTCTGCGTGTTAGCGTATACATATTTGTGCGCCTCATTGTGTGAGTTTTGGTGTCTATCTATCACTGATTTGCCTTTGTTTTCATAGCACTTACCTCAAGTATTCCTGGAGAAAAATATCGATCTGTGTATTTTTACAATTCAGTATTTGACTGCCCTATAATACATACATTACGTTGCATCTTGGTGCATCTTAAATACTATTCTAAGCAAACGCATTGTCTTGGGTATAGACTACATATGTATGGTCATGCATTGCAGTTAGATGTTTCAGGAACCGAGTTCGATTCAGTCGTACAAAATTCAATGAAACTTGTGCATGGAACAAGTCAGTTTCACTGTCATTGTGAACAAGAATGTACACAGAAATGCCAGGTGCTCTTTAACCCACTCTGGCTTTCCCAGTCACGAAAATGACCTTTGGTTTCCTGATTGTGAGTGAAGAAACTTCAACAGACTCTGTGGGATCGTGTTTCATGTAGTGTACAATAATTTTCAACCATCATCTGTCCCTTAGGGGCCAAAAATAGGTACTTTGCCAGCGTTACCGCCTGCTTGTATTGGAACTCAATTTTGCTTGTATTGTGCGGCACTTGTGGTAATGAGCAGCTAAACGACAATTGATTAAACGTTAAGACTCGTGTGGCTACTTACCGGAGTTATCAAGCACCTGTGGCCATGATCATACCATCCCATGATTGGAGTTAAAATCTATACAAAATGACCTCTTTTCTTAATTGTTTCTAAATTGAACCCTTACGTATACTATCTCGATATTTTTATTGCTGTTGCCGAGTGTAGGGTTAGAATGTTTTTAAGATCGATTTTTAGACTTGCAGGGAATACCATCGGTGCGATACTCATGTGGAATAACACGCATATGAGGTGGAATGGATGTAGCCCGCAGCTACTCGGGGCTTAAAGATTCCATATTGGCAATACAAGCCTGCGTTACATGTGATTAGCACGGTGCAGGTGGGAGTGTCGACCCACAGAAATGAAAGAGGGCTTTAGGGTAACATATCATTTGGCTGTTAAAGCCTTTGGTGACGCGTTCCTAATCAACTCCAGAGTGTACCATCGATCCTCCCACGCTACAAACCACCGGAAAGGCTACGGAAAGGCCGAGGAGAAGACGATAAACCCCGGTCTTGTGATGTATAAGTCCCTCACAACTTATTCAAAGCGGCATCTCGTATTGAGGCCCCTTTCGTCTAGGCGGTTATCCTTGATTTCATTGCCAGAATGTGATGCAAGACGTAATTCAAGTATGATTTAAAAGACATAAAAACACAAAACGTAAAAAAAACTTCATTCATGCGTCCTGTCAACCTTCAGAGGTCTCCGGGGTGTGGTCTCCGTCTCTGGTGGAAGGGGATGTAATTAGTGATACATGTTATACTACTGACAACTGATGTGACTGCGTAGGAGTCCGATAGCACATTCACCAACCGTAAAATAATGGCATGTATGCCATCAGCTGAATATTTAACACTACATGTTCTTTATTTGCTCTAAATTACACATACTGCAAATCATGCATTCTACACAGTTATTTTGGATGCTATGGCTCGTTTGCATTTTAGTTGATTCGTCTGAATATGTCTCTTTCTCCAGTGCCAGCCTTTATCTGGCCCTCATCGTTTACAGGGGCGCCACCATGCGTCGTGTTGGGGATGCAGCATGCGTGCATCTTTCATCTGCAACGTTTCAACCTGCAATCCTTGTACTAAAGCCAAACATCACATAGACACATATTCACGGAAATTATTGTTTTTTTTCTACAATGTTATTGTTGTTTTCTCCAGCGTGTAGAAATGTCAACTTTATGTCATGAGCTGGTCAAGTGCTGTTTTGAGTTACCACGAACTACCAAACTACAGTAGATCTTCGTATCTATTGTGTCAGTATGCTGTAAAAATACGTAAACTTATATGGCCTAAAAGACAACAAAACTCATGGAGTGTGAAAGGATTCAGTTTGTTATCAATATCTTATGTCAGCAAAATTTGTTGAGTACTCTCTCAAGATTTGAGGTCGCCGCTCTAATGTATGTAGGTACAAACGAGATGTCCTGACACACCGAACCCCCCAAAAGAACCTGCCCCTGTTATGTAAGCCATGGAGTTAACCGACTCTGCGGGGTAGGCACGATAGAAAACCAATAACGCCACAATCCATCATCCCACCTATTTCATTACTACCACACTACCGCCGCTGATTACTCTCCTGAAATACTCCATAGATGCCAGGGCAGCCCACACACTTGGCAATGAAAGCAAACAAATGGCATCAGGAGATTTTACGAACCCCGTGTCTCTCGCGACATCACAGGAAAGTACTACATTTCGAATGGTTTACCATCAGCCACTGGGATAACACTTAACAATGGATGGATAAGGAAAAGATGCATATCTGGGTTCTTTTACGCAGCCCCTCGCCATATATTAATCTTTTAACAGCGAAGGGCAAGTCAAACTCAATTTTACTAGCGTCAACGGTATACTTTATCTCTGCTCTAAGAAAACTAACCTTTCACTCTGCCAAATGGATGGGGACCCAATAAAGACAGGGCAACGACTTTAATACATGGAAATCCAGCAGAAATTGGAGAGGATTGCCAGATAATGGAAATGTCAAGCCCCGTAATGCTGTAGGAGGTGTCTGCAAATCTTTGGCATTTCTCCATTTACCGGCATTTGGACGGCATGGGAAACTTTACGTGAGGGGAAAGATATCTGATAAGGCGTCTCGCAGGCTGGGCCTTTTCGGTTATTGATATTATTCGTGCAAACATTATGAATTGCTATGTCTTTTATCTGTGGGCCGCATAGGACTTATCAGAAGATTTCGGTCTAGGGGCGCCACCAAGTGGAATGATAGATTAATGCAACTACATACATCAACATTATTATTACAATTCTTCTCTTCAACGACTTTATTGAAGAATCGAGTTAGCTGTAAGTAAATAATCCCTTATTTTACAAAAATAAAGATAGACATATATTGATACATTACCCTAAAGAAACCTTTTTTACCAATGGCCATGAGATCATAAGACTGTTAAAATAGTATTTCATGTTGTAGCTTCTTTGTGTGTAATGACCCCTGTGTACTAAATAAAGTTATAATGTGGTGTAAAGATTTTCAATATTTTTTTTTATTTACTTAGGATTCACCGCAAAACAAGGCTCATGGAGCCAATCAAGCTTTTTGGGTTACAACACTGTATTGTCAACAATAACCTGTATATCTAGTTTTCGATTGGTAAGAGTTCTTTATAGTCGTATTGCAAACAGTACTAGGTGTACGAGGGGTGATCAATAAGTTCTCGGCCTAACTCAGAAATAATAAGCACAACTCAAATTTTGAGGCACAACTTTATAGTATGATGCCTTTTATCAATACCCTCCAAATTACAAATCATTGGAGTCATTACTTTGCAGGCATTCGTTTCATGCAAATTAGAAGGTAAGTGGCGAGAAAAAAGTGGTGTGAATTGTGATCAGACATGTGTGGGTCGAGTTCCCCATGCCGTAAATTAACAAAAGACATTGTCAAAATGTTTCATAATCATTCTCCTCCTATTTCAAGCAAAAAGAATTGGGTGTCTGACTTCCAGCAGCGCAAGTTCGATCGCACACCTCAGGTCAGGTCAATTGTCCCATTTTTTCCGTTCTCCCTTACCTAACATTACTGGGTGTCGCCTGCAAAGTAATTATCACAATAATTTGAATTTTGGTACAGATTTATATGACACGTTATACTTGACATCTATGCTTCAAAATCTGAGCTGTGCTTATTATTTCTCCGCAAAACCGAGGACTTATTGATAATCCCACGTACTTGTAGAAAATCTTATATAAATGTGTACCAAAATTCAAATTATTGTGATCATTACGTTGCAGGTGACACCCAGTAACGTTAGCTAAGGGATAACGAAAAAAAAGTGGACAATTGATCTGAAACCTGAGGTGTGCGGGTCAAATTGTCTGATCACACTTCACCCTTCTTTTTCTCGCCACTTACCTTCTAATTTGCATAAAACGAATGCCTGGAAAGCAATGACTCCAATGATTTGTAATTTGGAGGATATTGATAAAAGGCTTCATACTATAAAGTTGTGCCTCAAAATTTGAGTTGTGCTTATTATTTCTGAGTTAGGCCGAGAACTTATTGATCACCCCTCGTACATCTTGATCCCATTCCGCCGGTAATATCCTATGTGGTAGCTACCAGTACTATCATGTGAACATAGCAATTTACCAGTACTGTACATGTGAACAGAGTAATTTGCAATAAACAGTAATATGTTTGTATATATTTATTTCTCGTAGACGATTCCATCACTTTGGCTGTAATTCTATTGGCAGCTTTTTCTTGAGAAAATATGGAGATCTATATCTTTTATATTTGACGAACTGCTGTCGCTGACGGTGGAAATAATCAAGAAATAGACCAATTGATTTTTGGGGAGATATAACTCTTTAATAACTTCATCAATGCTAACGTATGTTTTTCCTTAATGTAAGGAACTATTCGGGCAGTCGTTAATATTTTGGCTAATAAAGGATACTTGACATACATTATTGAACATTCACTACCAATTTTATGACATCTTTGATGCTATAAAAGTATTTATTTACTTGAATGTAACTTGATACAAACGAAGACATCCCCGCAAAGTGTGCCTACTCACTGCCATCACGACATGTATGTCCGACTGTGCCGTGGGACAAGCAAGACTCCCCCAACTCTCACTGACGAAAGACGCCATTTGGTGTAAGGTGATATTTGGACGTCACCAAAAACATTCCACTGACACACACGGACGCACGTTTCTAAGAAGTCTTCGACTGATCTGAAATGGACATGATGATTATATTCAAACTTTCCATCTGCTCAGCATTGCAGTCAACATGAGATACGTAGTTGGCTGAACTGCACCGTTGACAATACAGTGGACTTTCGGACGATAAGAATAGTTTTAACAGACAATTAAACTTAATTAAAAGACAATTAAATTTGCTCTTAAAAGTGTTAAAATATACTGTTCCTATTTCATTTTTCTAAAATTGGAAATAAAGCAAAATTGTTACCTCTATACCTACTATATTGCTTTAGTGTTACTTAAGATTCCGTCGGTATACATCAGTTGAAAAATTTCGTTTCTAAACACAATTAATAGAAAATGTATTCAGCAGCAGACTAGCATTATACTATTAAATTAGATTTGATAGAGATGTATTTCATTAATTGTATGATACAAACAACAAACTTAAATCATACTACTTATAAAAGTTGACTTGATTTTTACTATTACCCGAAACTCATCTTTACCGAACCAACAATAAGTTAAAAGACGTGCAACATAAATATCATGATGCAAGAGATTCGTATAGCCCAGTAGATTCCTACCTCAAACTGTTCCTGAGACGGTCTTCCAATTGGACAAAAGGCACCACATCATATCATAATCACCCAACGCCGACACCATGTGCTATAGATAGAGGACTGTTTCACAGAACTTGGTCATGACGACGGTCAACACGATGACTGGAGACATCGGAGACAGGCTGAAACCTGGGGACTCCACAAACTGCTGGTACGAATTCGACCCATCTTGTTTGTCTAAAATATAGAGGAAAGCTTGTGTCAAGTATACGAATAGTGCTGATTGATTGATTGATTGGTTGGTTGGTTGGTTGGTTGGTTGGTTGGTTGGTTGGTTGGTTGGTTGGTTGGTTGGTTGGTTGGTTGGTTGGTTGGTTGGTTGGTTGGTTGGTTGGTTGGTTGGTTGGTTGGTTGGTTGGTTGGTTGGTTGGTTGGTTGGTTGGTTGGTTGGTTGGTTGGTTGGTTGGTTGGTTGGTTGGTTGGTTGGTTGATCAATTGGTCGATCGATTGATGATAAGAAACCATCAAATCATGAATCTTGCGTTCTATGTAACTAAGTATTTATGTAGAACTGACGTGACACTGATAAATTCTTCTCATTAGCTACATGTACATGTATGTTACAATTCAACATTCAATGATGGCCCTATTTTCTTGATTTGAGGACAATTTTCCAAAAACATGTTGCATTGGTCAAACCACAGATTCGAAATACCAATTGATGAAGTTAGTTAATCTGCTAAGTAGTGTATCTTTATCGACGAGTTAAGACTTACCTTGTGGAGCCTCGTTAGTTGCTCCTGGATATTGTTTTCCTCGGCCTTCCTCTTGTCTGTAGTTTGGGTTCGGCTGGTCGGCTGCAGTTGGCTCTCCAACGGCTGAAGTAAAAAAAAAATAGATTTGATCTTTTGAGGTAACACTCAGGTATAAAAAAAGGTAATACTATGCTATGACATAGTATTTCGTGATCTTCATACATTTGGATCCATGGAGAACTAAGAAAAACAATCAGGAAATCAACATCTAATACTCAAAGCCAGGTTTAAGTGTCATATCAAAGGCTCGTAAGTACTAGGCTTAGAGAGGGTTGGATATCATTGTATGCATCATCGTTGTCCTCGGAAAGAATTAATTTCTCAAGTGTTTAAGTGAGTATACTCACAATGACAAATGTATGTAATAGAAGCCCACCTTTATAGTAAAGCCAAAAGCCACGATTCCTCCACTGCCCTGTCCTAAAGTGCACCCATACTCTGTTCCCCCTACTCAGAAAGGTTTCGGGAACATCCTGGTCACAGTATTTGTATTCGTAAGTCCTGTTGGAATTACCGATTTCTACAAAGTCTGGAGCAAAATCACAACTGTACGTGTAGCTGAGCTGAAAGTCTAGGAAACTGACGTCTAGAGTCTGATCTGGTTGGACCTCCACCATCCATGTACAGTTGAGGTAAGGAGGGTAACTAGCTGTGGGGTATCCGGGACTGTAGATGTAACCTTCTTGGGATGTCACCATGACGGTGTTGTTTCCTCCGCACTTACTGTTAGCGTCCACAACTGAAAGGTAACAGTGTGATGCTTGATAAAGGTTAGGAATCCAAGAATGAATTGTAGTGTCTATATTTCAGTCTATACAACGGAAGCAAATGCCGTACGGCATTATTCTTCAGTAGTCTAAATACATTTCTTGCAGATCTTCTCTCCATGTTCCCGACAATCTATGTAAAGAGTTACTGCAGATCACTGAGGTGAGCGATTGACTTACTTGACTTACTTGACTTACTTGACTTATGTGAGCGATTACATGTTGAAATAAGTATGATGTTTGTGACAAGGCATGCATCCCGGCTGCATATTTTCTTTGTGAACAAGTTATACTTTTCTATGTGAATAGGTTATACCTTACTGCACTGATAAGTGATATCCTGCTATGTATCACCACAATCTACTTATAATCAATTACTGAATGAGGCTTATCCGTATCATTAGGTGCATAACAACAGCAAATCGTGGTAAAAGTAGGGCATCATACACAACACCCTATTTTCAAAATCAACTGACCTTCATATGTCAAAGAAAATCCACCGTGTATTTTGTTATTCAGAGTTCTCCTGATGAATTTGATGCAGGCTGTTTTGTGAGGGATATAGATGACAAGTTCCCCTTCCAGCATGCCAATTAGACTCCTCTGCCGCTGACTCTCATCACATGACCCGTCACGGAAAACTTGGAGCTCATCATATATCTCCGAACCGACGTCGTTCGTCTCATCGTTGAGATCGTAGCCGGAGAAGGTTAACTTGATGCCGTGGCCATACGGTAGGTTGATGATCCATTTACACTCCTGATCGGTTTCACGGAGTGCAGGGGGGTACGGGTTGGGGAAGCCGGGTGATCTGATCGAACCCCGGTACGCGCTCATGGTCCTCCCGCATGCTGTTAGTAATGGAAATAATGGAAGGTTTATTTGCAAGATCCTGCCCGACGGTTTATCAATTCCATTGACAGTGAAATGTGATTGGCATTATTGAAAAATGACAGAACCTATACAAAAATGTAGAACATTGCCATTTTCTTCTTGCGTATATGAATGCAGACGAAGAATGGACGTAATAAATTTGTAAATGTCATGGCATAAACATAACGCGTCTGTCCGACGGGTAAGGGATCTGCACTTTTAGTACATCAAATCTGTCACCCATTTGAACGGAGCAACGCCATCCATTTACTTAGGAAGTGCATTAACTCATGAACTCGTCCACATAAATTGTCTGACTATTCATGTCACAATCGATGTTTCCTGTAAGGCATGGAGCTCTTTCGGCACATCCTCTCAGCTGGAGATTCCATTACCCAAAAAACAGACTTGAGAGTCGTGAGATATTCCTTACCCACATCATTAAGGCTACAGCATGTAAAATGTTATATAATAATAATGGATGACGTCCTCTGCAGACTCTAAAAAGCGCGAAAAGTAAGATGGGTAAAAAACAAGATTCAATTTGCCAAAATTTTCAAAATAGAGACCATAAACATTGAAACACAGCCAAGAAATCTTTGATTTCTGTGTTCAGTTAATGCAGAAAGGGACACTAGTTCGCATGTCGTAGCCTAGTGAGTATCACTACACCCAAGGCTACCGCACTGGTGAAACCTTACAAATTCCTTCTTTTCTCGAAATGAGGAGAAATTAATGCACAAGTGGATGTCATCCATAGAATCTAGATGGTGTGGCCTAACAAAGGTTGGTTCATCTGTCCATCGTAGACGGATGTGTAAATTGCATTAAATTCTGATTATGAAATACACCGACTACATTTCAGAAGGACACATGAAGCTTCTTTGCATGATTTACAGTATGATCAGTGTAATAATTTGTTTCCTGGGGGGGGGGGCGAAAATTGAAACGAGCTCAGATATCATACATATAATCAATTCAATGTGGCCCAAAGAGTAGGTCATGTCAGGGCATTCAGGAAAATGAGACCACTCAAGTAGCGAACTCAGCTGATCAGCTGACACATTTCATTGGCAAGATAGACGAGTGGATTACAGACAGATTGTTGCCGCCGGCCGCAGTTTTACTATCACTTTAAAGATGATTAATCAAGCTCAATTAATTTTGGTCTGCTCCAGGTTCAACGATGTAAAATGGGAAGCCATTTTCGCCTCATGGAGAGGGTGGGAACTTGACTTATGTCTTATGACTTATGTGCTAAGAGGAATTACCTGGTTTTATAGTTTAATTGACAACATATGGCATCGCCTAAATGACAAATGTGTGATAAAGATATCTTTAAAGAATATAGTTCTATCACCTTAAAGTTTGCGGTGAACGCATGTTTAAACTTCCTATCTACTTCTGCCGACACTGTGATAACTTTGAACAGGCACAAACACAGGCATGCAAACACCTAGCAATAACTAACGCACCACAAACTAGCAATCCATTTAAGTAACTATGAACGCCTACGCCGCTTTAACCTTAAACACACCACCTACGCGACAACGCTGTAAGAAACAAGCTCTAAATTCCCATCACTGATGACCTAATATAGCTATGTGGGCGTAACCATCTTAATCGATTCGCGCCTGTCTACATTACAACAATGGACCAGAGTCAAACCAGACTTCCAACTGTCTAAGCCCCCTATTACACCATTTCCGCTTTATGTCCTGGCAGGCTGTCACTCATCAATATTCACATAACTGCGATCTCACGCCAAGACAGATGAACAAAACAATACACCAATTGATCACAGCACATCTGTTCAAACACTAGTGAAACATTTGGCACGGCATCTTACCTTTAGATGGTCTAGACCGGCTGCATCTTGCAAGGCCCTCGGCTGGAGAAAAGAAAACAATGACAGGAAAGTTTAAGCGAAAAACTACAGCTCTGTTTATTTTTACTCTAATGCATTATATAAATTGCTACAGTGTATGATTGAACACCAGAGGGTGTCTGGTAATGTATCAGCAATCGTGGTGACAGCCACCTGGTCCAGGACATTGACTTTTTTTGGAACGACAGAAAAAGGAAGAAATGTAGATAAAACAATATGTTAAGCTTCCTGCAAGGTAAACATAAAGATAGTGCCCATCACAAAGATACCTAATGAATCTTTTTCTCGGTAAAATAATTGTAACCATGAAGAGAATCGCATACTAGTGGGGGTGTCACATTTCCTAGATCATGCCACCTGGAGACTGGATTCGACACTGCAAAGTTACCATTATTGACATCAGACTGCGATGCTGTTCTGTTATGTGTATACATTTTTCACACCACACATTGCTCACTGCAACTACGTATAGAAATGGGAATCATCAAATAACAAGGACCCGAAATAAAGTTGTATCAAATATTGCTACCTTGTCCTTGTGACTGTTGTAACCTACCATAACAAAGGATATTAAAAATCATTTTATACGCAAATATTAAAGCTGTGTCAAAGTAGAGACCTGCTGCATCCTTTAGCTCTGCTGCTTTGTAGAACTTAAGCATGGCCGGGAATACTAAAACCTTTCGAAATTCAAGACCTAAGTGTAGATTACTATCTCGTGGAACTGACCAAAGACCTCAATTAATTAGTCTAGTGAAGTCTAAAGGAACGGTGCCGATTGGGGAAATGTTTGGAGGAAGAAAAACAAGGCCATAAAGGTACCCTCAGTAGATACACTAAGTCGTCAACATTATATATGGAAAATTTGATTTGAAACTTAATGTGACCAAGAGCTTTAACTCTTCTACATTTTTGTAGTCCCTTGACGCACGTCAGCACTATCGACATGTGTGTAAAACCGATCCACAGTATCTCATTGCCAGCACCAGTACCATTATGTCATTCATTTTACTGCCGGGATCCCATCCATTCCCAGGTAACGGCAGAGTTCACTAATATCAAGGCCGTTTGTCAACGGTTTAGCGTGATTTGAGGCCGCCTGACGGTGGGCTGTGGCGAAATTGGATTGCCTGTTGCCGCTGTAATTAAGACTTTAATATCCACTGATTAGGTCCAAACGGGGGAATTACATGGGGGAAAATTGAATGATACGTCTGAGTAAGTGTGAGTTCTGGGCTGATGAGGACCGATCCGCAGGAAAGCCTTTAAAACACGCCCTTTTCTGTCTGCTCCTCGACGTATTAGCAGTTCTACATTTACTAAAGGGTCAGTTCTTTGGGTTTGGTTGTGATGTTGATACACGGGTTTGTGCTGCAATACTATCTATGATGAGTCTACATCTCACTCAAACCATTTTATACCATAGATATATATCATATTGAAATTCCCCATCCCTGAAGCCTCAGATGCATCACTACTGAACTAGGCACGGATTTATGGTGATGGTACTGTGAGCGGAAATCGTTATCATTCATTGCACCTAGAATAGTCTAGAAAATTTTTCATCGACAAAAATGATCTCGTCGATCCGAGGGAAGATTCAAAAAGATCTGAGGGAGAACCTTTTAGGTTCTACATGTATAAGAGCAGCCCATAGATATTCATCGACGGCTCAACAAAGATTTGAAGATATAAACCTTTAAGGCTTTCGAATAATAAGTTTGAGGTAAGATATTTGTTTTGTTCTAGCGCCATATTGATTCTGGTCTGAAAGAGTAAAAATGTCGAAACAAAGTTAACATGCGATATCTCCAAGGTTGCCACTGCGACCTGGTTTTATAAAAGCTGAGGTCAGTGAAAAATATCCGCTACATTTACAAGTGGCATACCAAACTCCAATAGACTTAATCGCTTTGGAATGCGATATGTCACCTGTTACCCATAAACTAGATGGGACTGTGAACGATACACACAGGGTGACCATTATGATGAGCACATAAACATCATATAGCTTGCTGCTTGGGCTCTATTACACAAATTTCGTGAAGGGTATGTCATTTACAAACAAAGACCTTGGAGGCACCCACATGAGACACCCGCTACCCTCCACAAGGTGCTGATTTCGGCAACTGCCAACTAACTTCACCACATATCTCGGCAGGAAATCATATTTCTATCCCCCGGAGATGGTTTAAAAGTTAAATGTATTCCGGGCACAGACTAAGCGGTGTCAGCTAATACGCCCGGGTGTTAGTGGCGCCGACCCTCGCGCTAACGAGTAGTTCCCCAATGTTATGTACAGTCCCTGTACTCTGAAGATGAACTCTCAACACCATTCTTACGGGACCAAATCTGCCCACAGCAGGCCTATATTGCACACAGTGTTCAAGGAGATCCGAAATCCCTGTTAGGCTATTACTGTTGGAGATGATTAGGACCTCCCAAATGCAAACTTTAAAAAGATATAAGCCTATACCTTCATTGTGATCTTTTGTCCAGATATTGGCATTTCGAACGGGATTCGGCATGTAAGTTTTGGTTTTGGGTTTCTTTTTATATTGTTACACGCTTTTTTCACTGAATTGAACAGAATATAATCATTCTGTACTGACAATGCCAGACACATATAATCGTAAGAAGCCAGACATGTAAGAATATCCGTGCTCGTGAGCTTACAAAAATCCCACAAAAGTGATTAGGGCAGCCCAGAAGATCTCTAGAAGTAACCGCAAACAGGAAATGTGAATCGCCTTGAATTGTGTGCAATATAGTCCTACTGTGGGCAGAAATGGTCCCTTCCCAGCCCATAGAAAAGTATCATTTCCCTCTAGATCTGCCCCCAGGTTGGCTGTAGGTGCAGTAGATGAGTGATAGCCACACCAAACACCATTCAGTGATTGATAGTCTGGAAACGCGTCATGGAGGCTATCACGTCGCTAGAGTGCTGCAGTTTTATCGTTAGGGTGCCACATAGTGTTATAGTGTCACATTTAGGTTTGAATTGACCATTCCGTCTGAAATATAAAGCGCTGTTTGTACTGGATGGAAGAAGAGCATTATGTAGAGAAACGTATCCTGTGCTAACGTCAGATAACATTCTATTATTCATCAACAGCGGTATAACTTTAACGTACTTTGAAGTATTCTTAGGCTGTGTTCATTCAGCTTTAACTCAACTTCTCAAGAAAACCATTTCCTTTCTTTGAGTGACGAACATCACGATTACTCACCAACACCACGGTTACTCACCAACACCACGGTTACTCACCAACACCACGGTTACTCACCAACACCACGGTTACTCACCAACACCACGGTTACTCACCAACACCATGGTTAAAATTCTCATTCTTACAATAATTGGCCCTAGTTAAAGCATATATACATTGAACAAAAAGGATTAAGATGTTTCCGATTCTCCTGACTTAGAGATGTTGGTTATCAAGCCTCTAAAGTACGTGGCATCACCAGGGGAAGTACTGCTAGTAACTTGATTCAGTTAGGCTACATGATACTCTAAAATTTACAAAATATGTAAAAGTGAATATCATTGATATTAGGCCTTCTACTCTTTGGCTCTTAGGTGACCTTATATTGACTATGCAAGTGTGTGACCATGCATCCGACTTAAAACTACAAACATATAAAGTAGGCTTGTAAACTCACAGATCCGCTGTACCTAAGCAACCGTTGCGTTTGCACCATAACATGATGTGGTTCTGACATCTAAAAAGCCGGAGCAATAGGTGGAGCGCTGCATCCTTTTTCTCTACGCTAGAACTGATCCTAATGGCTTACATCCTGAGCTGCCTTCACTTAAAAGTTGACAAAATTTACATCTGCCCTTCGCACAAAGTGGTCAGATCCTGCTTTGATCCGGTCACAGCTCAGTCCCTTCAAATGGGAAAAAGTTCTCCGATAGTGTTGGCAGCCAGGTTAACACCTTTTCTGCCGCCTCCGGTACAGTTTGCTACTGTACATTCGGCCCTAGCTATAGGTCAAGGAAATTCGTATTTTCAGGTTACAGCTTCACTTGGTAAAAAAAAAAGTAAAGTAGCGTCGACTGTATCTTGCGGGTCATGTAGCTCGTGGCAATGAACCAGCTGGAAGACTCTTGTTGTGGTCCCCCGGCCGCCCAAGCACAACTCTTAAGAAACTCATTGAGGACGAAACAGGGCTGGAAGGGCAATGGCTACTCTCTGCGATGAAAGACAAGCAGTTCTGGAGGACTAACTTCGTCTGCTCCACCTCATACGAGGATGAACGATGATGATGATGATGCTTCACTTGGATGGACATCGAAGAATCCGTTTATATCATGCGGTTTAGGGTCACTTTTGTCAAAAAAAGCCCCAGTGTGAGTGACGGTGTCTGCTCCAGGCCATGTCATAAGTTACAACAGACCAACAACTACGTGATATGTGTATGGGACAAACTTGACTAAAGTACGAATCCAGAAACAAATATTCATTGCATGTACGCTTTCTGTGCACAAGTCATTTTGCCAGAATAAAAGTAGCCAGGGAACTTTGATCTCGACCGACTATGTTAGCCACTACTGGATCAAATGCAAGTATTTACTTCAGGCCCGATTCGCAAACCACGTTTGATTTAAGCCTATCAATTCTTCTTGATTGGTCCACTTTGCGCGTTAACTCGCAATATCTATTGGCAGGAAATATAATGGGTGACCGCCCAAAATCCATAAAGTGAGTTTATCCTTTTCACACATATTGTATGCATCAAGGACTGATCAATAAGCTGACCAAATCAACTGGACCTTTCTAGCAATTGCCAATACATGTTGGTCAGAAAGCCATTTACCATCAAACTTCATTATTCTGTACCCACGCAGACTAAATAGACGACACAGATGACATGACTAAGGTGTGGTTCTAATGATGAAGTACACTCCAACTGAACTGTCATCTACGGCACATATTTTAGATGACATGAAATACCGTGGTGTCGCCAGAGCCCATGCACTTCGAAAGAGAACCTATATCAAGGACACAAACTTATTGCAAATTATCCATCAACGTCCAGCGTAGCCGATGGCAATATCGTACAAGCCGTCCATGATGGCCAGGTCATCCCATCCTGAGGTGGAAAGGGATTATGTTGTCCGAGAAGCTCTCAACTGATTTACATTTTCCTATGAGATCTATTATCCCCATACCATCTGCCAAGAATTGATTCTTGAAGGACCTATAGGTTGACCTGAACCTAGATGTGAGACAAGCCTTGGTACTGGCAGCGGAGCTGTGTAAGAATTGTACAGACATTTGCTGCTATAACGTATAGGCTATTAAGCTTTGTGAAAGCTTTAGGTTGATTTTATGTGAAAATGATTTCTCATAGTCAAGCAGCCCTTTGAGAAGAGCACAGAGCATGATATGAAACCAACTATCACGAGCACAATAAAGATTCAAAGTCACTTAAAGGTCACCCACGTCAATATTGAGGACATAAATGGAATCTGTCGAGTATTACAAAGAGGGTACTCACCCAAACAGAAGTAGATGACCACGCAGATGACCAGGTCTCTCATAGCCATCATGACCTTCGGTATCAGCACTCACAGGTATCTATCGTAAAACAAAGAAAGGGCATGACATTACGGTAATGTACGGGTGACTGGTCACGGTCATCATTTTCAAATTCAGTAATTAGTTTTTACTGCGTCAGGATATCAATTAAATGCCATTTTTTCGGTAATTCCTTTCTCCTCAGACAGCTCTCCATAAAACTAGCTATTTGCTGAGTTGTATTTGCAGCAAGTGCCTACGACATTACACACTTTCATAGTCTTGCGTAGGCGCTGGATTCACAGTACAGATCTGGCTTAGAATTGACCAATGTTTGCTTCAAGTAACCCAGTCCGTGTTCCGGCTAGCTTTAGGCTAACACCACCCATTAAGCGTGTTCAGATTAACCTGCGCCCCTGGCCATTCCAAATATGTGTGTGCTGATATCAATTTCAACGTTCAGCGTCGAGCCACTCTGTAAATGGATTACATAGAGTAGACTATAGACTCCTGATAAGATGGTTATTTGACAATATTCCCTGTTGGAGTTCCCACTGCAGACAGAAAAGAAATCGTTCTTACATGTCTGTAACTGCAAAGTCACCATATTCTATGCCCTTTTCCGTTTTTTTTTTAATGCAGAAGATTCCCACATACGGGCAGGTTCTCTTTGACATGTCCCGAGACCTATTATAGGAGCATACGTCTCCAGAGGCCGCCGAGACTATCAAACAATAATTATCAAATTTTCAATTTGTTTCATGTAATGTCATGCTCCGTGTCGCGTACCTGCAGGATTATGGTACATCACCGGAGCGACATTAACTTTCCAGGGTTACAGCGCACAGAGATGACCGAAGGCTCGCTCCGACGACCTCTAGGAGAATATAACACTGCGGCGAGGTTGCCCTTTCGACCGGAGAGTCTTTTACCAACCAAGTCACGTACTGTGGTGTCTGCACCATGGTCAACTTCCTCAATAAGGCCCCCTTTTAACTAGATGGCGAGTAGCCATGGTAGCGGAGTATTTTTTACCCTTTATTTCATAAATTGAATATGGTGCAAGATCTAAAAGTATAATTTTAAATGCACAAAACACATAAACGTAAAGCAATTAGTTCTTTAGATATGAAATTAGCTTATCGATGTTTGGTCGCTCAGCGGTGGCAGAAAAGTCTTATGGAAAAGTCTCTAGTGGAAAGAGGTTGTAACAGTCTGTACATCTATCTTTGATATCATTTAACACAGTCTGCACTGTATCAATTAACAACACAATCTGCACTGTATCAATTATCAACACAATCTGCACTGTATCAATTATCAACACAATCTGCACTGTATAAATTATCAACACAAGCTACAGTGTATCAATTATCAACACTTAGAAACGAATCGTGCGACGTCGACGTGTATGAATTAGGAAACTGCACTCATCTGTTGCCTGTTTTAGTATGAGCGACAGCGGCTCCAATTTTTCACCATTGGGCCTAAATTACCCACGACTAGCGCATACCATCACCTTTGGAATTATACGTTCAGAGCGCAAAAGGTCACTTTCCGCTAACGCTGAGCAGGTATTAGCCTCACAGCTAGACTTTTAGCAAATGGATAGCTTTGCTGACCGGGTGAGTATGGGGTCTATAGGGCGGGCACCAGAGCGAGTTTGTTTGAGTTGTCTGGGTATGTTTTAGAACCAACATAAAAATACGAAAGCAGAATTTTGTTCTGTTAAAAGCAAAATGAATTTTATTGCACAACTGATGTGCAAGATACGACATATGAAAACATTTTACAATGCATAACAAAAAAATATTTTATGACTTTAACCTACCTTACAAAAGAATGTGATTTAATGATTATTGAATTCCATAGGCATTTTATATTGTCCTATATATGTACTATGTCACATATGAGAATGTCACATGTCAAAATAAACTTGAATTTGTTATCTTAACTTTTACCGTGGAATTTAAATCAAAGTAATAGAAGGCGTGGAAGACCGAACAAGGCATACATTAGACAACTTGAAGCTGACAGCGGTATGGACCTACACCAACAACCTGTAGTGATTCACGACAGAGAGTTATGGAGACAACTAATCATGGGGGTGGGGGTGGCGAACTCAATGGAGTGAGTGTGAGTGTGTGAATCCATTATCTCAGAGAGAGATTCTGGTAAAGAGGATGATAGTTAGCAATGCATATCAAAATGTTGGGGACATAAAAGCAAAAATAAGTGACAATCATCTTTTGTTAGTTCCTCTGGTCAACAGATATTTTCTGGAATCTCTTGGTTTTCATACTTAGTTTCCAACTGTCAACCATGATTGCTCTACGTACTTGAATGCATTCAATGTATCATGAAAAAGTAATTTTCGCCGTAAATATTGACGACTTGAAGTAGTGTGCAGCAACGTTTCACCTAATAGGACCATGATATGTACATACAAGACATAAAATGTAGCAAACGTTCACCGAATCTAATTTCATGGCCATGTCGTTAACGAAACACCATTCCCCACACGTAATGTTTGTTACTAATAGTTGTCGTTTTGCACAGAAAGTTTAACAATGGTAGAGCATACCATGTCCCTTTAGATCACAAAATTTGAATACCATTGATAATATCCTCTGAGGACTATAAACCTGATGCAGCATTGGGATAAATTTTGCAGAGAAATCGGGCCCATTTCGCAGGACACAAAACACATGAACATACAGAGCATTGTTTAAGAGCTAATCAGGTATCCATTTTTTTTCTATCAATCGAATAGATTTAAGTTTTTTCTGTGCAAGATTTTTTTGGCCATCTCCCTTATGCCAGTGCCTGTGTTTCTACCTTTGTACATTCAAAAAGCAGGCGACGAGGCAGTGCATCTAGCAAAGACAACTGGATATGGCATATGTTAGGCAAAGCACAACATGCATTATCAATGCCCTGAAGATAAACACCATACTCAGAGCAACGAGACTAAGAACTAGTTTACGTATCGTCCCCATCGTTGCAAAGTAAGAATATTTCTCTTCTACCGTCAAGGCCAATAGCCTGGAATCCAGGTTTCGTAGCTGTAGTTCGCTTGCAATGGTTGTTAAGAGCGGACTAAAGCTTGTAAGCAGACTGGATTCCAGACAACGGCATCAAGGAAAACAGGCTGAAATTAAGATGGAGGTACTTAACAAGATGTTGGCGATGTCGGGAATGGATAAAAGGGCAGAGGCTCACTGCTCCATACGAAACGCCCCGGGCACGTAAAATAACCATTATCGGATTATAACAGCCTATTGCACATTTCTGAGTAAAAGCCCCCTCTGGACCCAATGGCTATCTCGATAGAAACCGCCTCTTGGCGCGATATGCCTCCATTTCCTAAGTTAAGTGAGTGAATTGGCTATAGCAACAGAATCGGATGCAAATCGCGATTCTGGTTAAGAGACAATAAAAGTTCACCTCAATATTGGTAGAATGGCATCGATGTTTTGATGTTTTGATGTATTCAAGCAGAGCGAATGGTCGTACCGTGGTGCTTGTTTCATACCCCCAGTGCACGAAAGACTATAATCGCACTGTGACTGCCGAGTGGCCAAAGATTTGACAGGTCCCTCAACGACGTTCACAGGCAAAGAACGACATTTTCACGTTCTGTTTTGTTTTTTAAGTAATTCTTTTACAACGTGTATCATATTCCAATTATAAAATGAAGGGTCACATAATTAATCTCATCGCCGATCGCTGTGTAGTCAAAGGGACGCTGGGCAACAATGATTACTCATGTCGCTGGTTACCCCAGTGTTACCTTCGACATTAGTAAAAGAATATACTCCATACACGTATATACATAAATATTTCAGGACCAATGATAAGCTACATATCTGTAATCTATTCAGAGAACAGCGCCATTTGCCAAACCAATTGTAATTAAGGTATTGCTGCACGGCAGATAACTTTCTTGTCAGAAATGGATCTAAAATTCATAATCTATAATTCAGTGAGTCATACTGAATTTTATGAAGAGCCTTTCTTATTACATTGAGAAAATTTATGATTATTTAAGCCTTGTGATTCTATTCAAAACAAGAGGGTCCTTGTCCTTGTCCTACTTGACGAATCCATCGATTGATCAAATCACCGAATATAGACAACTACACTTAATTACGTCCCACACTTCTATTATGGATTGAGTTGTGCTCAAAATATCGACCAGTCTGAAAATGTAATCAGTGAGGCAGTGGAACTTTTTTTCTTTACTTACATTATACCATTCCTCCATATTACTTGGGGAAGAACTGTAAAGGCAGATTTGCCGGATTTACTGGAAGAGAAAATCAAGGTCGAATCGTTTTAATCACGGAAGAGCTCGAGGGTCGAAAACATGCTGTTTTCAAACTCACGCAGGTAGAATCTATTACCCTTATCATTGCAGACAGCTGGCCAACCAAGTATTTCTTCATTACTAAAGCGAGTATAATGAGATTAGTACGACTGTGGAAACCGTAAGTATGCCTGGCGGGAAGCGTGGCGACATAAAAGTTTGTGAGCCGTGGCCGAGCTGGTGATATAAGTGCCCCTCGTGTTACCTGTAGAACAGTCATGCTTCTGCACGCGCAATTTGCCCTCCATTCCGCCGGTCGCTCCTCATATCATAGGCACATGCAGGCCTGCCATAAGCAATGGAGAGGAATCTAATGGCCACCATGACTAAAATACCATGACATATTAATTTCTATTTTTCTTTGAAAACATATTCAGCCGGCCTTCGTCGGAAGAACCGGGCTGCTAGTGACGCTACCCTATGTATAAGGAAACATGATGCCATCATTACTTAAAGCAATCCAGTTCTGCTAAATATCCAGTACTGTACTTTGAACAGTATGGAAATCTATAAGCACGGGAAAAGGAATCTCTTCGGAGGAAAATGTGTACGTTGCTGCATTAGACTTGTTAATTAGCAGGGATGTTTCAATGAAAGTATTGTTTCTGCTTTTTCACTACGCGCTTCCTTTAGCAAATGGGTACAAGATTTCCGTATACACAGATGGCTTCCAGTCGAATTCTGTACAGTCTGGATATTCCCAAACAGCCGTAATGTTGCTTCATACGCGCGAACTGAAGTGCACGTTGCCCGTCCGGTAACAGGTTATGTATGTGTGAGTCCGGACCACATCATTACATACTCCTCATCACGTTCCGCAGATAAAACTTTATTGACGTTACAGCTAGGCCGCAGCCGTATGTATCGGGAGGGCAATCACTCCTCAGCACCGAGACCTTGTAATTAAGAAATCTCATTTTTACTACTGTTGCAAAGGCATTACTATTCTTAAGGCATGTACTGATCATGAACTTGTTTCGTATACACCTGGAAACTACACTTGAAGCTGGCTGGGATAGCATCTAGCACAGACAGCTAACTTTAGCTACAATCCACATTAGAACAATCTTGTCTTTTAACATTGTTACCCCCACCCTGTCTTCAACAACCACCTATCCTCAACAACCATCTTTATCCAGTAATTTTAATAGTTTATTAATCAAGTTTTAACTGTAGAAGCTTTTTGTAGAAAAATAAAGAGTTTCAGATACCTAGTTTATATGTTTGGCGTCGTTGTATAAAATTGAGCCAACTGCCCAATTTAGCCGTGAGGTGAGAGGTCACACATTGTTAACCACCGGTGCTACCGAAGTAGACGGTCGGTGGGGCATAATTCAGCAGATCAACACACATCCAGGATTAGCCGTCGTGGCCTCCATTACACAGCCCATCCATATTCAACACATGAAAGTCGATTTCTGCAGTTTTAGTGGACAATGCATCCTCACTAATGCATTTTTGACACGCCTAGACCGTGCTTTTGTCACGCCAGGCGGACGGAGGTATAAAGAAAAGGTCTATACATCAAAATTGGTTGACATCCGCATGCGTCAGAACTGCTGCAGGTGTGAGTATGACACGGGATGTGTTCCGCCCAGGACACCTCTACAAGTACAGTTGTTAGGAGTGCATCCCAACACTACAACAACATGCCGTATTAGTAACGTCACTCTGCCTCCAATTCCTCAATGGTGCAATAGGAGCTTGATTTGTATCTTCGTCAAGTTAACTTAGTTTTTTGAATGTGAGATATACACGACTGAAACATTTGGAACCATGGAGGGAAAGGCCTATGGCAGTATGGGCCAAACCGATGCATACAGATGCTGCACTGTTTCAACAGCTTCTTGTTGAGTAGCAACCAACGTTTGTGAACAGAACTTCAGGCAAAACATAAAATACTTCGAACAGCACGGGAATATGGCACAAACTGTGGACAAGCAGCCGAGGAATTCGCAATCCCCATGGCTCTCCGAGTTCTACAATACGAACGACTTTGTACTGATTTTAACGTGAACCCATACCACTGCTGACAGATCCCCAACGTCTGAGATGACGCGTCAAACTTTCTCCGCTCAGGCATTTCGCATCTCTTGAAGTATTAAGTAGACAGCGCAATCGTCATGGTGATAGGGGGCTTGACCTTACCATTGTCCTTCCGGCAATGTAATTGACCCCTGCCCACCTCCGAGCTTGTCCAGTCCCAGGGAGGGCGGCTGGTCTCACACGTGCCAGCAGGCTGTGACCTCAGGGTTACAAAGTTTCTACTGGGTAATGTAGAAGCTAGGTCAAAGATACTCAGCTAGTTAGGTGTTTCAAATGATGACTTTCAGTCTTGTAACTTTTTGATAAAGCCGCTGCGATCTCTGTCTTAAGTTAACAATCAAGGTTCTATATAGGTATAGAAACTATAGGTATCTAATTAAGATGATAAAAAGTCTCACTGTTATCATTTCAAAACATAACATTTATTTGTTCTTCTGAATTTTCTGGAGCACATTAAAGAAAATAAACCTTTGTCACAAAAAAAAACATGAGAGGCAATAACATTTGATAAAAAGCACATACTCAGCTAAGCACACTCTAAGCACGTACATGTTTCTTATATTCGTTTCCATTTGTTACTTATGGCACTGGAGAGTTGGGGTCAAAACGTGCAAAAAAAATGCATTAACGAAAAAACAACATTTGCATACTTTCAATTCCTTCCTGTAGACTCGTTCTACACTCATGTTAGGACCGGACTTCCGTGGCTTTTATCATAACTTAGAGTTTGATATATCATACCAATTTGCGCTCGAAATTCGAGCAGCAACTTTTACTGCACCTTGACTATAATGGCGATAGTCTTATCGACAAACGTATGAAGCGTGGAGATGTACAATATAGACTTGGTGTGTTTCGTGTCCATTTCGGTTAAGCACTCTTTCTTGCCTTGGCATGGTTGATGAAGACCACAAGGGGAGATGGCATACAGGTGAAGGCTGGGCTGGTTTTATTAGTGAGACAAGCATATGGCCTGTAGGAATACTGTCTCATTAGTGAGGTGTGCTGTAGAAGTTCCCAACACAAGCTTAGTTTAAATAATCATCAAGAATCGATCTTGTTTTCAAAATGGTTATGTTTTCGCTACTGTTTGCTTGTATGTGTGTCTGTCTATCAACAACATACCAGTAACTGCAGATTTCGAGAAATTGTAGCTGAACCCTTGTGATATTTGGTAGGTGGATTAAGGTCTAGAAGACGAAGGTCAAGCTCGATAATAGGCCTCGTAGCGGCTTTGTACGGTACTACCAACTTTTGTTCTAAACATGCCATGGTCGTGACTTTTGTTTTGAGTAGTGGATAGCTCTTGTAACATAGAGTAAGTGGTATCCCTAGCGGCTTCTCTGAAACTGCCTGAGCCAGTTGTGTTTTAGACTTTGAAGGAGAATAACTCAAGAGTGCGGTGACGGATCCTCATGTTTTGTATGTAGATAGCTTACGTAATAAGATACAGGAAGTCGTTTGTATAATTAAACAGCAAAGTTAATAAATCCACTGTAATATATCATACACTCTCAAACAGGTGACATACTATAATGATATCAATTATCCGAAGGAAGACGTATTCTACATACTTAATGAGAATCAAAACATATATCCAATTGTTTGAGTATCTTTTGTACGTTTGAGTGTCTTGAGTACCTGGATGTTCTGCCTTTATCGACATACACGATTCTTCATGGATGACTCATTCTGCAAGATCCACAGCGTTGCTTGGAGCTATTTTACAGTTTGGACCCATTCCAGACCAATTGAGCAGCCGACTGAAGAACAGAACATTATTAAACCTCTTGGTGTAGCTCTGGTGGCATTTCAATCGGCAAATGTCATTTCCCTGAACAGATCTGTTAAGTGTTGTTTCCACCCAGAGAAATAGACTCTTTCAACCTGCTATTATCAGCTTTAGATAGAAACTTTCAATTATGATAACTAGCCCTCTATACGGCGATCATCATTGAGTTTAACTTTTTCCAGTCGTTCTCAGTATTACAGTATAACTTTGTAGGTTTTTGTGGTGACTGGCAGTTGCAATCGGTGTGCACTGACCACACCAATCTATTAGATTCATTATTGACCTAGACTGTCATGCAGAATTAAAACAAATAAAGTTTCATTAATAGGGGAGGCTTAGAGTTCACGCGAACCACTTTGTACTTGGCTATCGTCGATATTTGCACAAACTTGCGAAGAATGTGTAGTCAAGTCTTTGCAAAAGAAGAGAAGACAGTAAAGTTATGTACAGATTTCATAATAAAAACAAAAGCGCTATTGACTTGGCCTACTTTGCACAGTCAAACGGTTCTTATTGCATCTTTGCTGATGGAAGATTCTTGTTCTGGCTTCACAGAAGGAAGTCTAATTTAATGGCCCTGCTGCGTGATTTCGGGACAGGTAGACCAAATTATATTCGTTTGAAAATCAATGATAAGTAGATCTATTAAGGGCTTACCATGGAGACGCCGTGTCGAAGGATCTTGATGTTTAAGAAAGTTGCTTTTCGAGCGTTACTTTTCATTAGGAAAGTGGAGTAAACCAGGTCAATCGTTATGAGAATGCAACGAGAGACGGGTAGATAGAGTGATGGATTAAGACTCAAGAGTCAATCACCCATACGCTAAGCACAGCATATTTTACTCGATTGAGTAAATGCATGTTCCTGGAGGCAGGCCATATGCCAGAGTGTGCTCCTGAAGCCGAAAAGCCTTTCCAAGAAAGAAATAATAGTCAAATAATGGTATATCATCCTCCGTCAATCCATTGGAGAGCTGTTGGTCCACTAAATGGCGCCTGTTTTGACAGTTGAAGTAGACACCGATTCATAACTCTGTAATTACAGTGTGGCTTATGTGGTTTGACTTTACTGGGGCTACTTGCCTTCAATTGACATTCACAGTACAACCACGCGCTTGAACCAATCAGCGTTCTATCTTTCTATCTTCTGCTACATGCTTTGTTTTACTGAGTACCGGTGACTTAACACGACCTCAACACTTGACATACAAAATCAAGGTTTACAAAATTAGCAATCTGAGATGTTATGAAAAAGATAAAAAAATAAAGGCATCAGTAGAAATGAATAACTAAATGGTATGTATTTCATTCGGTCCAGCTATAGCTTCTATCCATCATTTTATATTTTATGTTACCAGTGAAATAAAGATGAAATGCACTGTTGGCGCTGACATTTTACAGAACAGCTCATATGTTATGACGAATCTTTTTACTACTACATGATCTTTGGTTTCCCCGGGGAAGATTTGCTCTCTCCGCAACCTCTCATTCCCATTCACAACACTGCTGGGCTGCAAAATACGTTAACTAGCAGTGACATAAATGACGGGATAAAACTATTTGTCAACGGAAATGTCGAAGTACGCAAACACACTAATGTGGGTTTTGTGTGGGTGGTACCAGTGTGAATGATAATGTTACATCAGACGTACTTTTCTTTGATGCAATCATAATACGGTGAGTAACTTCATAGCAGGGGCTTTACATATGACAAGTATTGTTACCACACGGCATGACAGGTTCTAAAGTCGTGAAAACTAGATTGTATATATATATATATATATATATGTATATCTTTTACGCTCAATATTTGCATTATATTAGATTATGCAAACTTTGTTAAGATGTTTGACCTAGCGTTACCCCTATCGATCATTAGTAGTCTATATCAGAGGAGAAGAGAGATGAGGCTTTTCCATTCCGGAAGGTAGCCGAGAACCGTGTCCACCTTTGACTAGGTGTTAACTAACTTTTGCTGACATTTTCTTACCTTCCTACGCACAACACGTTACGTTGCGTAAAATACGTTTTTAACAAATTGGTGGCAGTCTTGGAGACCAGGACATTTTAATTCTGAACATGCACCCTTGGCAGCTTGTTTGATGCCTCTATCTTACTATTAGCATGCGGCGCTGCAGTAGGTATTATTCGCCTTTGTCATCAGGCGCTGAATGGATGCAAGCATTGAAGCCGGATAAGCAGAGACAATTCATCACAGAAGAGCCCATCTTTGATGGCCTAATCAGCAAATTTCCCTTCAAACCGGCCACATCGCTACGGACATTTTTTCGGATGTCTGGCGTGGTGTTCCCTATCTAAAACCACTGACTGGTAGGTAAAAATGTAATATAAAGTCATGGCTGCCAAACTGAATGTTCTACGTGAGGCCCTTCTGAAATGAGAGTGGAATGAGATCTCTTCAGTGCTCGTGAAAGAGATATACCGAGAGAGCCGGCTCCAAGTGTACTCGTCAAAGCTTGCCCAGGGCAGGCTTCATAGTCACGCAGAGCGGATTCATAAAAGAGAAGCTGTCTGTAATTTATCACCGCATCAAGTACTGAATAAGATAGTTCTTGCAGAAAAAGCAGTGCACGATAAGGAAACAACTTGTGTGCAGGAACAGCCATGATATTACGTGAATTCCCTCCCCCCACAACCAAAGAGCACACAAACTACATGACTAAGTAATCTTCGCACACACAGAGCACGTAGTGAAGCAAATTTACCGGTTAAAGTCAGCGGTTGGAGTTCAGGGAAAGGGCATGGTCTGTATTATTTCGCTGGATAAAAGGAAACCATGGCTTGGTGCTCCTTTTAAGCTGTAATCTCACTGCACTTGGGGCACCGGTGCGGCACAACGGGGCTCATTCACTGCAGCACTGATTTGTTATTTTCGCCGATTTTTTTTTTAAACTTAGGTATTGCGTAATACGTAAAATTATGACTTAGAAAACAACAAAATACACAGAACATAATAAAATTTCGTTCCTTATCTCTGAAATTCTTTGTGTAAACTTTCGAACCCCGCAGTGCTGCACCGGTGCCCCTAGTGCTGTGAGATATCACCTTTACGTTGACGTCTTATTTCAGCTTAGACCATTGCTTCTGAATCAGAATATTTTTCACTAGGTAACTGTTTACCACAGGATAAATGTTATTGCGTCAGTGCATGTAACCTGGAAATATTTGTTTGTACCAAATCTGCACATTGATTCAATGAGAATAGACCTTTGGGAATGGCCATTGCGGTACATTTGCCGAAATAAAAAAATAATAACTGTATGTCTGTCCTCGTAAATTGTTAACCGTATCAACTGTTTACCATAGCCTAGGACAAATGTTTGTGCGTCAGTGTATGTAACCTGAAAATATTTGTTTGTACTAAATCTGCACATTAATTCAATGAGAATAGGCCTTTTGGGAATGGCCATTACGTTAATTTTTGCCGAAATCAAATACGTTGACAATTCATCAAAGACATTGTATCGTTTAAACTCCAACGCATCCATATAATATCCCAAAATGGCAAAATGCGAAAGTACTGTTGGTAATATCTAAAATTGCCTCCATACCAAGTTTGAAGCCAATCGGCTAAAGGTAGTACGAGTGTCATTTTATTGATTCTGGGCAATGGAAAAGTGACAAAGGCACATTTAACCGTGAACTCACTGCGGAAAGTAGTCATCATAAGGTTGGAAGAGCCTGAATGTCTGAGCATTACACTATTATATAACGTTGGCAAAGCTGGCAACCACTAACTGTTCGTCTTTATAAAATAACATTGTTTCCTCATTGGAGTTGATTGGACGACATCTTCGCAAGTTTCAAACTTTTCCAACTCCAGACACTGGGAATCGCTTTTAATCCTGGAGGTCATGAACATGGTAAATCTGACAAAAAAGCTCCTCGACCCAGAATAGAATATTTGATGGTTGAATGCCCAAGTACGTACAAGCAGATATATGTCCTCTTTGCAATGCAACATCTTTGAAATTGCTAAATTTAGCATCATACACATTTTGATTTAGAGTAAAAATGAAGGCCTGTAGATTATCTTTCGTGCCGCAGCCTGACCATGGTGTCCGCTTCAAGCCTTGAGGTCAACCAGGCTACTTGCGACAGACTGTTCCGTCTGCTACCAGGACATCATTGTGAGGTAGCTGCCGCCGTGCTGCTGAGGTGAATAGTCGTGCTGCTGCATCATCGGTTATGGATTATGGGTTCATGTCAGTAGAGATACTAATTTGGATGTGGCTTATGTATATAACACAAGTTCTAACTATAGTCGTGCACAATGTTTTTAATGTAGCTACATCGTACATTGTATCATCAGTGGAGAAACAATCATCCACGATCAATCAAAGCTGTTACAAGAGTTATTTTTCTTTGACGTATACGGCGTTTACTCATAGCTAAACTTCTTTTGAAGAGCGGATGGGTAGACTGGGTCTTCGTGGGAGAGATTGAGTTCTTTCCAATCGAGGTAATGACGTATTCTCATCAGTTGTTTAGAGGTCATGGCCTGGATCAATGATATGACGTCACCGCCACATAGAGCGCTCATGGTGTAGAAAGCACGTCAGTAAGCAGCTTACGCTGAAGCGGCCTTTTTATTATAGGACATTTGTCTTTTTCTGTCCTATTTCTGTCTACAGTGATGTAGGTGGCCATTTGTCTGTAATCAGTGGAATTACACGGATCCGTTGACGCGATATATCATGGGATTCCATCAATTAGAATTTGTTGATTACTAAACGACGTCGGATAATGTGCCATTGTCACGAGACTATTACGATGCCATTTATACCTGGTGACTCTGGCGACTATCAACATCTCACAGACAAGGTCTGTTATTCTATGTCGAAGCATGGCAAATCTTCAATTACGTGGTATTTAATTTGGCTAGATTTCAGATTGCGGGTAGCAGAAATGTCACTTTCCTGTGACCCTTGACTTACTAGATACAGATGGTGTGATGGCAAAATTTCTCGCCACAGAAACAAGAAGAGTGCCAGTGCTTATCCACTATAAGAAACGTTGATGTATTTTCTGCTACGACGAACAGCTTGCCTCTGTCGGTGGCTGATACAGTACTAATAAAGACACATGAGTTTTTCTTTCGTCTTCTCCAGCTTTAATTACACCATAGAGAATGATGGATGACTTTCTACAGGCAGACAAATCTTGAACTCAACACCTTCCCTATCTGCACTGAAAGGTACCTCATCGGAATGATGGTAATCCGCCTATAGATTATTCCCAAACTCATGCCTTTTGCAGTTTACCTTGACTCTGTTGATTACAGGCATTTATTTGAAGGCACCTTTACTTCTATATAAATCAGAAATGGGGGGAGCCCGCCACAATGTCTCCATGTTGCTTTCTTCGGGTGTAATTCGTAATCCGATATTGCCCATTGTAACAGTTGGGACGGCGTTGGTGTAATTATAGCGCAAAACTTCGTCTGGTGTCTAACGACTGCTTCCGCGAAAATATTATCCTTGTTGGACAGTCAAGGACATGTCGCTTATCGCAAAAGTATATCTAATGAGATAGAACAAAAAGTTCAGATTTGACGTATCATGTATCCCTAGAAAATTGGAAATGAAAAACTAAGTTTCTTCTTCCAACATTACACCTATACATGTATATTCAGAGCATGCACCATAATCAAGGCAACGTATTCAGACCAGTTCTTTGTACATTAGGCATTAGCGTAACTTTGTTTTGACATTGGCATCGGCATGAAAAGTCGATCCATACGAAATGAATAGGAAAAATCCTTCATACTTACCTTTGACGGGTCAATCTGGTGGATTTGATCGCGAATCTCAAATGCATCAATTGAGCATACCGGGATAAGGCCTGGCGAAACCCGTATGAAGCGAGATCCCTCGGATGAGAACCGTTCTTGGTGATCTCCCTGCTGCCGCAAACTGCCACCTATTCCCAAATTCCACACGCTCATCGCCTATTCCGCCTGCTATTCCGCAATTGATTTTATGCCCCAATTTGGTGCGTCCGAAATTAGGAGGTTTTCCTCCTGACCTATCCGTGCTCGTCACCAATAAGGCCCCGCGTACATCACTGCCCCGGCCAATCAACGCACACCCGGGCGGATCAAAGTCCAGTCACATCAACGGGAAACGTGAGGAAAATCCGCGATAGCGACTACCAGGGGAGCGCATCAGCACGTTATGGTTCTATCATTTATACGTCTGGATCATATCATTGTATCGAGATTATTTCCATGCGTAAAGATGATGCATCAGTTTATTCATAAATGCAAGCAAGGAAACGAATGAAACAATGAAACAATAACTACACACTCTTTTAATGTAGTGGTAGTATTATGTGGAGTAATGGTAGGTCGGCTGAAGGTACATTTCTTCAGGATTATCAGATAACTTATATCAAAGTTACCATTATCACAATGGGCATAACCTTTACTGAAGAATGTACTTTTTAGGGATTTTGTACAATTTTGTAAGATGTGGAAAAATATATTCATACAGATGCATCAAGGCATTTGACAGAGAACTTCTTTCAGTCGGCATGCCACGCCCACATGGAATTAAGACGCGTTCTCTGTTGAAGTCGTCCAAATAAATTAATGCTTGTCAAGGAATGCCTTAAAAGATCTTAATCTGGGTAACACAACATTGACCCGGATCGACCTAAGACTTGAATCTGCAGCAAGATAGATTGGGGCTGGTCTGGCCTCTTCAATCATGACAGAACCCACTCCAACAGCAACCAAACTGGGGAGAGGATCCACAGAAACCAAATGAGTCTGCCCAAACCTGGTCCCGTCAGTGGGTGGGTTTGGAGATCTTCCAGGAAAGAAAGAAAGAAGCAAATTGGTTGTGACAAGATGGGAACCACCAGTATTCATGGAAGAGGGTACAGCTGCAAGAGTGATTTTAATCCTCAAACTACGTCCTCTTTATTGTCTGGACAGCGTTTGGGGGATAACGGACAGGAAAGAAAAATGAAGCCATTTCAGAAAGGTATAACGATAAAGAGACAGTTTTGAAGTACGCTAAGTTTGCCATATGTCTAATACCGGGCATATAATATACTAGAAAGATAAGGAATAAACAATATTCATGACTTAACCAAATAGACTAGAATGACAAAATGATAATTGGACATTTAGACATTTACGGGTTAGCAAAACTACTCGTTTTCCGTAGTTTGGTCCGTATGACACATGTACGTAACGTTACATATTACGTATGTACAGGTAATGGTTCATATGCCTCTGGCTATCCCTATCTACGCCGTTATGGATATTGTTTTATCATTGGATCTTGTGGGAGATATCCTGTAAAGGCATAAAAGTTTTAGATTGATGGAGGCTCACGGATGGATTTAGATTCAAGGAGCTTTTCAAAAGGTATTTCCTGTGAGAGTGTGGAGAATGACACCTGGTACCAATTAAGTCGCCTTCCCTCACAGCGAGAAGCTAATCACACATGCAAACTCCATAGTCATGGGTCGGCACTGCTCGCTGCATCCAATTTCCCATAGGTCTGACATAGTCAGAGCGATGGGGTGAACCCAACCCAGGAGGAGCGTTAACAAGCGGTGAGACTCATTTACCAATCATTATCTCGGTGGAGAAGGTTACGTTATTGCTGAGGTTGGTGGGTTGCTTGTTGTAGCTGAACCGATGGGAAAGATTTGGAGCAATTTATACTCCCTTTGCTAGAGATGTGCACCTTCTGGAACACCAATACACATTCTTGTGGAGTGGACGGGAGTGAAGAAATTTACTTCTGCTCCACAACTGCCATAGCTTTCAAGAACCAGTTGTCTTACCACGTTATTTGTTGTTGTTTTTATCCTCAAATGCGCCATCATTATGTTTTGAATTCAAAACTGCAAACATCAATCAGACATGTCAGGAGCAATCATCAGTCTATGAAAAACATTGCAAAGATTCCAACTAAATTTGACGCCGTAGTATACGCTGGTAAAAGAAAAGGCTCGTTTTATGGCATAAATATATCTATTTTATAAAAATGGGCGAACATTGACGTGTATTGGATTTTTCTAGCCATTTCAAAAGACTGGCAACTTTTGAAGGGTTTCCTGACGGATGAATGTTTGACTTAATCATATCTATAAGCTTTCATCTCTTAGTCCCCCCCCCCTCCCTTGCTCACACGTACGTCAGAATACCGTACATGTTCTCAGGTCCAAGGTGTAATCCCCTGCCTGCATGAATTGGCTACTTCACGTCAGTTCTGTCCATATCAAGAAGCTTCCATTATTTATGCCATCTTCAGGCGGGAAGTTTACTGAGATACGATGAAAAGAACATTGCTTCAGGGGCCAGGGAATTCACCAAAGGCGACTGCAGCTCTTTGCCAAAATTGAATTAAACATTGCGGCACGCGATGTGTCAATTGTTAGTGAAGAGTTAGGTATCAATATGTATAGTCAGGACCTTTTCCAGACAAGAGGTCATCTCTAGTGCACTACAGTTTATAGAAATCAGTCGTTGTATGATCAGGTCAAGTATGAGATACGTAAATGAGTCCCAGAAGGAAAGATGCTTGAAATCTGTTCAGTAAAACTTGCTGTCTACCCTTGATGTTTTCTCTTTCATGAACGGAGTACATTTGATGTTAGATTAAAGTCCATGGAAGGCTTAGTTGATATTGGAAAGAGTAATTCAACAGGCATGGCGTGTCAACTCAATGGTTATAACCATGTGCATGTAAAGATTCTTTTTCGTTGATGACATTTCTTCCAGTGACAGTAAGAGACGTTAATTACTATCTCATAATCAATACGATGAACTTGCGCGGGAAGGTCACAAGTGATGGATTGGTCATGGATTGCGCTGACTGCTTTCATTATGCAACAATTCTAAAATGTTTCATTTTCTATAGCACTAAGTCATTAAGACTAATGATAATACACCAAAACTGATTTGTTTGTTTATTTGTTTGTCTGCTTATCCTTTATAGGGACAGATCGCTCATACATTTCAGTGTGCCCAGGGGAAAATAGGAACATATCTATCAACATCAAATAAATCAAAGGTAACGTTACAAGAAATAACAACCATTAACGCGAGTTCTTAATTAATTAGCACTATGGCAAAGTAACGTAGGAGTGACAAATAAATAAGATATTGTTGCAAAATGATTTTGTATCAAATGATCTACAATTACAATGCTTTTATATAGCCGGGATAAAAACTTTGTAAACAGTTATTACAGTATTGATATCATAGAGTTATCACCATTGACGTTCACCATATGTATTGCAAAATAATTCATGTCTGACTCTGAATTCCTGAAAACATATTTGTGACTGTAACTGCCGATGCACCACAATATTGCGCACATAATTTTACGGTGGCTTATATCCAAATCCCATAAGCAAGGATTGAAAATTAAAGACAAAGGTAATCGCGTCGCCAGCCTGACTGTCGCCTTTAGTTCCTGAGGTTATTCTAGGGAAGGATGCACTATTACACATGTTCACATTCTACACAAACGTCAAACAGATAAAGCTTTAGTATAACTATAGATACACACTGCCCAGAAGTGTATGATAATGCATGTCGGGGGAAAAGGTGAATTGAAATGTCCCAAGAGCACAGCCGTGACATTAATGTGGCATCAATAAACATGGTTAAGCTGGATATGGAGAAACATACTCTCGGGACGGCAACACACAGCGAAGACTTAGTCTTGGCACTGACATTATGGTCTCAATATCAAAGACACTCACTCATTGCGTGCCTGTTTAATTATCATGTGGGCGTCCCTACCATTGATATACACCGCAGGCTCCTTCAACCTATAAGGAGGGCACTAAACTGACAAGGAAAACTTCCCCGATGATGAAATGGTATGTAGATGTTCCAAATAACTTTGAGCTTTTACCATGACGGAAAATATGTATAGTGTAGGTTAACTGATAAAATGCCCATGTAGTAAATCACCTTACACATAGTTAGGTAGAGGGTTCGGTTGTCATGACTTCATGACTACATTGACACCATAGTGCAGCTTCAGGAGCGGTGTCTCTCGATTTACAATATATAGAGATCGTGTTTGTTACAGCCTGGTAGCCACTCCTACGGGCCGGCTTAGGGATGTACTGGTTCCAGTTCTCCTAAGAATGGTATTTTTAGCTGTCAGCATGTCTTTCAGCCGGCCTTTCTGATTACTGCCGCCGCGAAGTAATTGAAACCAACCCCGCCAAAATTCCCAGGCGTGCGCTAATAAACTGGGCGGACGGGTGACGACGCTCCCGGCACCGTAGAGCTACCAGGGAGCTTCCGATGGTATGGTTACCAGGCTATCACGGTTTGACAAGCCAGGGTTCCTCACGTAATCGTCATGATAAATCCGCGCACGTGTTTACAAATATGTTCAGGAAAATCAATAAGATTAATTGATAGGAAACACAGATTTTACTCATCCATTCAATGATGATATGGATGAAGAACAAATGCTTGCTGCCACGCTAATAACAATAAAATCAGTAGCCATGAGGCATTGTTCCCTTATCCAATCCGTTATCTGCATTGGGCAATAATGACTTGACAGACTGATTAGAAATGTGCGTTTCTTACGTCAAATTGTACCCCTTTGTGTTTTATGATTACTTAAGATGTTTCTTTTAATAACCAACCTAGGAGCCTATTCCTAATGGTCGTCAATTAAAGACGAGTTACTGCGTCCATCACAATATGATGCAGGCAATAATGCTATCATACTAGGTTATGTGCATACAAACTATTCCGGCATACCACCTATGTGAACTTGCAGCACTATGAATCTGATGCAATGGCATGTGTAAAGCCAATACTGTCAGTATTACAGGTATCAATTTCATCACACTGTAACGTAACATTAATATGTTCTGGCGCGTGAAGTGAATCCCATTTTGAAGTTTCAAAAGCATCACCCCCTAAATCCTCGCATAACAAAAAAAGAAGGTCTCAAAAAGAATTTTTATGTCTAACCAAGTCTAGATCCCATTAAGACATACCCGTGTACCCAATACCATTCTATACCTTCTATTCTAGGAGTGATTTTCAGCTACTGTAGTGGCAGAGGTTTCCGCGAACCATAACTAGTCACCTGCAAAATAGGTACTTGGCAGTACAGAGAATGCTTGACGAAAATTGCCTTAGACAGGGCAGTGCTACCCAGTCTGTGCTTTCCTCATGAAACTTGAAGCAAAGCCTTAGGCCAGCTTTGGTCAGGTTAACCTGCCAACCCGAGTAATCCATTCGTCTTGGAAAGGCTAGCTAAGGCTGTACTAGACTCTAAGCCTCGGGAACAAACGGCAATGTAATTACAAAATCCGTTGCGCTATCACTTACCTTTGGTGCAGAACGCCTTCGGTCATTGCCAATTACACTAAGTGGCTTTGACGATAGATATTTTGATCTTCCTGAGTCCGTTCTGCACGAACTATCACTTCACCATAGCCATGTGATGTAGCCGGCTTTTTTCATGGGATCATACCGTAATAACTTACAAACCCCTGAACAATGGGGGCTTAGGAAGAACAAAGAATGACGGCTATCCTCCGTGACAGCTTTGTGCCTGCTCTTCTTCTGTATGCACTGGGATTTACGACATCAGAACATTTTCCGGCCATTTCTGCAAATTGCCCCATCAACTCCATTTTCGGAATAGTCATGTAATAGGCCGCCATTTGTTGATTGATCAGTTTCGTTTGAGCTGGTCTCGCAATGAGACTATTCGGATTTTTTTAGATTCAAACCGTACATATTTTTAGAGAACTATTCACATTTCATCATTATACCAAAGGAAATTCCTAAGCCTTGCATGATAACAAAGAGGTGCTTGCGTCTTTTTTTCTTACATTATTGATGTACCTCTCCCCCAATGGGGCTACGTGACAGCAATAGGAGGAACAATTACGACGATTGCTCATTGACAAACTACATCCATTTGTATTCAAAGTCGTAATTTGCCCACGGAAGCGTGCGGATGTGATGATGACATGTAGACATGGCGTCATGCTGCGATAACACAACCAGCAGCCCGAAACATCATCATTAACCTTACTGCCACCGCTGACAGAACGCACCATCACAAAGAGAAAGTTTTGCTTACAACGCCAACCTAGTTCCTCAATAATGCGCGATGTAATGAATCATGCCCGTGCATGGGTTTGAAAAGTAGACAGAGTTCAACACAGACTCTGGAAAACGTCAAGAGCGTGTTATGATTAACGGTCAAAAACATCAACATGAGAGGTGTCGTGAATAGGTCTCATATTTGGAACAATAACCACCTGAGCCGCAGACCACACATTTGCATATGATAACTTTGCAAACATGAAAGAATGCTCATCATAACATCCTTATCATCCCATCAGCCATTGCCTACTTCTGCAGAATGAAATAATCTGCATTTGATGGATGTGTTGACCTATAGTTCACACCGTACTTATAGGCAACCGTAATATGTAATCTGATATTAAAAAAGATACTGAAAACCACAACTAGCCCGACATGATTGTACATATAACACGCACGATATTACGGAAAGTACGGGTGTAAAATTTATGTTGTATTTCTAGATCTATCCTGTAGTTTGTAGTTGCCCGTACAAACGTCACTGTACTTTCTGTTGCGTCAATAAAGCTTCTGTTCAGGCTTACAATTTTTACGATGTTCTGACTGATAAGTTTTATTTAACCATATCAGTGTGGCAATGCTTGTTGTTTTCCCGTGGTAGCGCTGTGATTTAACACAGAATGTATAGGCTCCATTACGTTTCATTTTTTCCGCCATTACTAATTGAGTATCGCACTCAAGAAATGGCCCATACTAAATAGTGCATTGAAAGGAAAGTTTCGTATGGTTGAATAAGATTATCTATCTTGCCACCACGAGATCGTTTTATATTCATTGCTTTTGAAGGATTTATCATTGATTCTGTGGCGAAGAGCCGTTATAATTTTTGCCAAATAATTAACATTTGACACGAGGAGCTCCCATTTCGTGCCGATTTGGTTGATAAAAGGCGCACATCTGCCGCTGTACCGACCGAGATACGGGCAGGGTGAACCAATCGTGACCTCTGTGCTATATGAGGCGTGAAGGGCACGAACGCTGCTGTTGTTTGAATAGAGGTTCTGCTAAAATCCCTTTCCCCACACCCATGCACCGATGGTCCTGCAAAGGACCAGCCTTCGCGCAACATAAACCCCACAAAACTGAGACATACTTTAACGTTTAGGAGACATCAAAAACTATATCAGAATGAAGAATTATCTACTAACGTGTGGATATTGAAAGAAACGGAAACATATTGGTGAAAAATTTCTTCAGGTTTCCTACACAGACTCAGGATGTAATCATAATGGAAATCAGAGCAAAAGGAGGCGGATTTGAAACATTCGCACCGCTCCGTATTGTGTTTTGATAACATGACATTTATCTGGATGAGGCATATACCATATCTACGGTTATGGTTTATAAGGAATTTGTTTTTTGATGATGATAAAAATGGTTTGATACCATCATTTGATGACCCCTTGTTACTTTTCGTGTGCCCTTGTAAAATGTGGAAAGCTGCAACAAGGCCCTGAGGGCTTTGCTGCTAATGGGGAGGGGAGCTTTGGGGAATCAGTGAAGGACAGCAATAAAACCGGGCAATTATGAGATACCAAGGGGGTATAAAGGGTGAGACAACTTGATATACGGTACAGCAAAACTTACTTGATTATTCTATTTTATTTGCAAAGCATACCTAGCTACATTCATGATTTCATTTTCTGATAGGAGTATATAGCATATTTCTATTGTGGGTCAAGAACGAGTAGATAGTAGCGCTACTATATTGTCTACAGACAATGGGAAAGGAAACAAAATCAAATGTTATACATGTACAGCTATAGGAAGGATAGTTGTTTCGAGGGAACTTTCAGTTCCTTATATGAAAAACAAGCTGACAAAGAAGTTAGCATGAAGAAGGGAAAAATAAACCGACGAGTCGTTAATTTATAAATGATGGAAGGAATAGACCATTGAAGGAGAGAAAGAAAACTAGTTTGCCAAATTTAAAGGAAGTCATTATTTTCGAAATGAACCCGATATCCCACTGCTCTTCTATTGTGTTTCATGCCTGGCTACATAATCCTTGTCACAATTAATGAACATCCACAGAAGACCTACGATACAGCCATTGATGTGGGCCATTCCACTATAGACCTCACGCAATAATATTGGCTGACCTTTTGTGTCAAGCTGATGACCCGAAGCTAACGCTCTGCGTCAAGATTCTCCATTTATAATTGCAGGACTGTTGTTATTTGACCTTTGTGTGGAGAAAAAGCGCTCCGATAACGAAAGGTCATCTGTTCCAATCTGAAATGTCGAGACTATACAGGGGTGAGGAGTGAAAGGGAGACTTCAATGGCCACCCGAAAGATACCCATTTTACCACATAAAATGACGAGTACTTACCAACAGTTTTGCTTTGTGACTTCATATTCGTCGATACATTGTTCATCAGAACCAGAAATACAGTACCTTCAGCTCTTTATGCATGATATCTTGCTCCAACTTTAAACATCGCTACTCTTTAATTCAAAGCTATCGCAATTAGAAAACACTGCGCAAAAACTGCAACCTACACCTCAATGGCATGGGGGAGTGTGCTGTCATCGGAAAATGTGTGTGTGTGTTTGAAATGTATATGTACATGAGCGTAGCTTGATACATAGCAATACATCGTGCCGTTTCATGTGTTTGTGCAGCGTGATATGGTAACGTAACGACCTCTTACGATTCAACATGGTACTGCGAAAGCAACTTTATATCGACGTGACATCTACATCACTACCAGACTTCTGCCATACATTCTCTCTGAGGTAAAGGTAAGCTTTCATTAATATCATAATATCATATTGTAACAGATGTTAACTTAAATGCCAAACAGCAGACTCATACTCAAGTACGTCTGACAACGTCACAGAAAGTGGAATAATCATGTTTGCACATCTTAATGGCAAGTTGTTTTCATCGACGTCAGACACATGTCTTCTGAATCATTCAGTTCATGGCGTTGCCCACTCAACAGAGGTGTAGGGTTAGCAATGGAAAATTCGTAGCATTTCACTATCCTTCATTACCGGTAACATAATGAGGCAGATTCAACCAAGGTTCAACACAGCGTCCACTATGGTCGGATATACACGTCCACAGTACCCATCACTGAGCTGTGTCTTTGTTCATCAGTAGACCAACAAGTTCTTCATCTGAGACAGTCAGGTGTTGGAATGTTCCCATGGCCTGTGACAGCTGCACCGCTAGGACATGTTTGCACACCAGTGATTCCCCTCTCATCAGTGTGGCGTATGTGAAGAACGAGCATGGGCAGTACAGTCCTGACGGTAAACAGGTGTACAGTCTTCCCGAGCTTCCCACCACCAGGTACAGGTGTCTTCCGCTCGGACAGGTGACGTGGGTCACTCCTTTCCGGTCCACTATGTCCAGCGATGCTAGTAGAGAAGTTCCAAAGACGTCCTGCAAAGCTGATAGAAGATCGTCTGACAAGTAACTGTTCCTGCTGTACAGATGTTTGACTTCAAGCAGAAGTTGAGTAGCCACTGTCCCCAACTGACCAGACGCCATGTTGAGTCAATAGAGGTCCTAAGGGAACAGTAGAGGTTATAAAGGAACAGCTCCAGTCTTCATACAGCCACTGTGTTGATTGTCAAAGAGCGATGAACCAGACGTTTGCAACAGGCAAGGAGCACGCGCTGGTACTATCCGCGGATGTCAAGCGAAATTTCACCTTTGCCCTCTGACCTCCTTGCCGTCTGTCTCGATCGTGGTGCCTGGTGTGTTGTGGTTAGGTTTTCCGAAGTTTCATCCTAGGCTCCTGTTGTTTCGGTGATCACCAGAGTATGGTTCGTTACCTACTGCAATTCCAGTACTTGGGAACACATTTCAGGTAAAAAAAAGTTTTCTTCACCTGGTAAGCTTTATATGACGGTTCAAATGAAGTCGTGGGGAGGGGGGCAGCAGACAGTCATGTACATGTACATGTATATGAAATACACTTTGTATGACTTATGATAACTTAATATAATTGCCTCATACATATACATACCTTGTACTTGATGATGTAAATCCAAGTGACCCACTTGACCCCTTATAGCTGCCATACCTCAGTGATTGACAAAACACACATTTTAATGTTCCAGAGGAGTTCCAAAAGTCACACCGGTGGAGAGGGCTGCAGGGTTCAGTGCAGTAGAAGATGCGCTCAGTGTACGTATTAACGTTATTTAGTACAGGGCTCGCTGCACATGTTTAGTATCAGTTGTCTGCTGTTAGCGTTCATTAAAGTTTTTACTTAAAAATCACAGAAATAATCGTATAAAGTAGAAGAAAGACACATACACTTGGCAAAAAGGTTAAGAATGTAACTACTATACTCTATTATTAAATATGCTGTCTATGACTCTATGACTTCCTTTTTTATGTCATCATTACGTCAATTGGTCAATAGCTAAAGCAACTGAGCAGAGTCAAGATATGTATGGACCTCTTTGTTTCAGAATCTACTTCAGAGTTATAGGTTTTATATGCAAATCAGTTTCCATTGAAACAGACAGACAGCTAATGATTGTTTTCTATATTGTTGATTACAGGATGCCTTTTCTCACTTAAAGTTAGCAGAGCCTCCTAACATCCACGTATCTAGTCGGACAGACTCAGGGGTCCATGCCTTGTGCAACACTGCCCATGCTGACCTCATCTACGGGGACGACAAGGAACCATTTGACCCTGACTCAATTGTGCATGCAGTCAACCGCAGTATTCTCCATATGGGCAGAACTGACATCAGGTTAGTATGTTCTTACATATGGTTATCTGTATGTTAATGACCATCTAAAGCTGAGGCTACTTAAAGCCCCTTAAAGGTCATCTGTGGTTCAAGGTATTGGTCAGCAGGGATGACTAGTTTTCAAGAGTCGTTACAGCTTACAATTGTTTGCTACATTGAAGCTGTTAACTCAAAGGTTGTTTTTATTATCTGTATGGAAGAAAGAGAGTGCAGGAAACAAGTGAGGCTTAAAATGCTATAGGTCAATTACTGTATATTTTCAATCAATGTGCTTTTTAAACACTAAAATGTGTTTTTGACCTCTTTCCCCCCTTACTTAAGGCTAATGAACTGTCGCCCAGTGTCTCCCACGTTCAGCTCACGGCACCAAGCACTGGGTAGAACATACCTGTACAGAGTAGTGTCAGGCTGCTATCACTCCAGGCTACCCATTCCTGAGGTAAATAGAAGCTGGGGCATCAAAGAGAGGTAAGAAACAAGTACGTGTAAAAATACTAAAATAACAGTAAACGAATAACACATTCGAGTGATTCAGCAAGAGAGGTTAGGGAGAGGTCAGGGTCATGAGGTTTTTGTATATGCAGCAAAATGTTCATTACAATCCATTTAATCAGATTGCCCTTGGATCTTTACATAGGTCCATTGACATTTGATAGGTAGAGGGGTGATATGCTGCAAGTTTGTCATCAATGTTTTGTTGTCTGTCTACATTGAGTAAATATTTGTAGCCAGTATATAACCTGTCTGCATTTGGGTGAATATCTATAACCAGTACAAGTTTACAACCATTAAGGTCCCTCGTTGTAATTTGTGAATGGTATAAGGATTAGCTTTAAACTGTATGGAGCTGTAAATGATGCGCTTCTTTTTTTTTACAAACTTCTCAAAGATTTATTTGTCTCATTCCTTTATGTTAATCCAGATTAGATATTGAGGCCATGCAAGAGGCAGCAAAGCATTTCCTAGGAACACATGATTTCACCACTTTCAGAAGTAAAACTCCAGAAACATGGACCAAAGATCCTGTAAAAACTATGAAAGTGGTTGAAGTCAGGAGAGCGTCATGTTTTTTAAAGGAACATGATCCTTTCTGCAGGTATGAAAATTTCCATTATGTCCGTGTTATTCTACACTTGATTTACAAATGAGTAGGGTGGCTTTTTTTGTCTTTTTCACTTCTTATTTCATCTTATATGCACATATGACTTTTCTGTAACATTCCATAAATGTTTTAGTAGAAGTTTATATATGTGATGGTCTATAATTTCTTAAAGCTACAATTGTTGCATATGTGTTATATCCCAAATATGGACTACATAGAGGCATGAAAATCTTTAATTCTTTCTCCACTTGTGTCTTTCTGCAGAGATTTGGAGGTGCTGGAATTAATTTTTAAAAGCCGATCTTTTCTATACAGACAGGCAAGTATACATTGATGAAAACTCCTGAAACTTTTTCTTAGATATGTCAGACTCAGTATGACATGTCACAGAAATCTTTATTGACACAACAAAAGTACATCAGCTTTTGTAAGGTCTATTTCAAGTACATGTACATGCATGTAAGCTACATATAAAGAGACAAGTGTATACAAATGCATTGCCTACATATATGGCTTTTTATAGATGTGATAAGTCAACATGTTGAGTCTAGTGTTTCATTTACACTATTGTTACATGTATGTGCTGGAGAATTTAACTTTTATTATCACTAGATGTATGTAGTTTACAAGAAAACATTTTCAATCTTTGACCATCGGCAAGTTATCTAGTTGTGCTTTCCCTATTGCAGGTCAGAAGAATGACAGGCCTCCTAGTTGCCATTGGAAGAGGAAAACTACAACCTGAAGATGTTTGTACCCTGCTAGCTGTTAGAAAAATAGCAGCTTACCCTAAAGCAGCACAAGTAGCACCTGCTCATGGACTCTATTTATGCAATGTTGAATATAACGAAAAAGGTGAGCTGTGATATCAATGCGAGCTGGATATGGATTTGCATCTAGCTATTATTCTCCATTCAGGGTTAAGGGCCCCGGATTGTTTTTGAGGTCTTTTTATTTGTATGAATTTTTTCTGGTCTGTCTACTTTCTTTTTTGGCTTGCAAAAAAAAACCAAACAAAGTAGCAAAAATGTATAGAAGCATGAAAACATGCCAGACCCCACACCTCTGCTTGGAGAGTGTATTTAATTTAGATGTGTTTCAATTATAATTAAGAATGTGGTATGTAAACATGTATCATTTCCTGATATTTTCATGGTTTAGAACTAATTTTCCAGTTACACTGTTGATAGAAGAAGATTTCAATATTGTTGTATGTTTATGGTAAATGTAAGTCACTTTGAAGGATGCTGTTGATTTTATGTATACACATGTATGTATAACATATTCCCCACATTTGATTCACAGATCTTGTGTATGACTGATGAGAAGAAATTCTGCAAACAAGACTTTCAATGTTTCAAACAACAATGACAACTACAAGCAATGAGCTTTTAAAGTCATCTCAGGACATATACAAAGAAAGGAACAACCATGGCACAATGGACACAATTGTTGCATTAAAAGTATTTTATGAGTTTTTCTGGACATGGTTATTCTTGTCAGTTATAGCATTTATTTTACAATGTATCCTAAAATGTATATACTTGTCACATATCAATTATGATATTTTTTATATGTTGATGTTTTGACATGGACATATACAAGGTTATATCACAATGTGTCTATATACTTAACCTCCTTGACATAAAGATGACTTGACATGGACATGGATTTGACATTGACATGGGAAAACAAGCATGGATTGATGTACCAGGGTTATGTGCCATAAACGTCAATGAAATGAACCACTACAAACCTGACATCTTCGTACTTTTATTTTTATTTATTTCAGCCACATGCCCCACACATGCTATTGAACTCAACAGACATTAATTATATGGCAGTGAATGTTCCATTACATGCGAACAAACAATGTAACGTTAGTGATCAAAATTTACTAAATGGTTACCAAAAAAAAGAGTTTTAGCAGCATTCACATTTTTGAAGCACATACATGTTTTTCTACACATGCAGTACAGTTGCTTTATCTCTGTGACCAACATTGGTCATTTCAATGTCATCCATTGAATTTAACGCAAAAGTCATGTAACGTTAGTAGTATAACTCAAAAGACAAGAAAATAGCCGAATATTCGGTTATCATGAGTTTGCTATCGGAAAAGGGGCGTAATGTTAACGTTATTTATACCCACTCCAATGTGGTTCAGGCCACTTACCGTGCTGAGATCGTTAGGCGGTTATACCGCACCAAGGGGTCATCAGGCTGAGTCTGCAAGCCGGAAGTGACATTAGACAAGGCCTAGGCTTTGATATCGCGCCTGAGGAGAAGAAACTAGAGGCCAGGGGCTGCACAAATCATCGTAAAATGTGGCAATAAAGACACACAAGTGGGTTCAGGGTTGATGGAGGTGAGTACGATCATGTGATCCTACACTAGTTCGAGCTCGTGTCTGTTTATAATAAGCATTCAGTTGTCGATTATGTGGGTGGTTTGACGAGACCGTTTGACCAAGGTTTCATGTACGTTTCAGGTCATAAGATTACGAAAGCTAGCTCGGTGCTTCTCTCATATCTATTCTAATGAAACAAAAGAGTTTCTTAGTGGTTTGACGTTGTTTCTATTCAGGGCAGATCTATTAAAGACCTTCGTTGATTTGACGCTGTCATAACTCGATAAGCAGACCGACCAAATCAAATTATCATATATCCGATTCGTTATCTGCATTTTTTCTCAAACCACAATTCATTAAAACCTGCTTTCAGAGCACCGGTAACGTTAATCTGTATAATCATAAAGGTATTTTCTATGTAAATGTACCATCAGCCAGGTACAATGTTGGCAACATTGTAGTATTGGCTCTTGTTATTAGGCATCAAATTATGTGCATAGACATAACTGTTACAATAGAATAGACATTATGCAATCCCCGCCCAGATTTACATGTGAGAGATAATGCCTCAGGAAAAGTTGCAGTCAGGTAGAAAATTATCTGAGACAACAGTATGAACTGTCTCAGCTAAAGGCTGTTCAGAACCAGTATGATTTCATTGTCCACAAGGGACTAAAACTTATTGGGATTAGAAGTTCTTAAATGTAGCATAATCCCTCACGATCACCCAATGGTAACAAAGGATACTTTACAATACGCTTAGTATTACTATTAAGTGCAATATTGATGCAGAAGCAAGAAGACTACAGTCACTAGTAATGTATACATTATAAGTTTACATGTTATATCAAGCTCTGTAATATCATCATCATGGTGATTGATGTTGCCAATATGAGATGAGTCCCTGATCATAAGATGATATTGCATCTAGAAATTCATCCTCATGAAGTTCATTAGACATTTAGGGCAAGAAAATTTGAATTTTCTGGTTAGTGTTTAGCGTACCTTGATTATTGTCATTGTAATGTAAGCATAAGAATAATCATATTGTAATGAACTAATGAAGAAATTATCCTGTTGTCAGCAGTACAGTGTATTCAATGATGTTTCCTTCATTGTGTCATGTAGTATGTCTAAGCCACAACTAGCCGTTCCCAGGGGACCAGCCCCACCGTATGACTTCCAGCTGCAGGTGGTGATGGTGGGGGAGTCCAGCGTGGGGAAGACTTGCATCATCAATAGGTTTACTGAAGACAAATATGAAGACCCCATCTCTACTGTAGGTAAGGAGAAACTTGAAGTGATGTTCACACAATGTACATTGTCAGTCTGGTCACAGTCACTGGTTAAGGTACTAAAGTACAGTACTACAGCTTGCTGTATGTTACTTGTCCAGCAGTCTCCACTAACGTTAGTAACTAACTATATATATACTGGCTATAGGGAAAATAATAATAGTTATTTAAAATTCAGGCCCAAGGGCTAATTGCAGGTAACATAAAAGGGGATAGACAGACATGTGAAGAACATTAAAGCATGTGTCTACTCTAGTCTAGAAGTAAAAGCTTGCAACTCTATCAAAATTCTAATTTACAGGGTTTGAGGGGAGTTTAGCAGCCTGGCTGCATGGGTTTCATTTGGCCACAGGAAAATTTTACTCTTTCTGCAGGCTTTCTCTCTACTGCAGTTTGCCAATCTCCCTACTTTTGCAGAATTCTAATGTCCATACATTGTAACTCCTTGCTAGTAGGTAGGCATGATGGAGGCTAAAAATTTAGTGAAATGTAACGTTACAAATGTACAGTAACGTTACATGTCCATCGCTATTTCGATTTGGTTTTCTTTTTGTTCAAATATCATACAGAGCAATGAATGAAAGGGAATTTTGGTAAATGAAGTACCTGTGTTTGACTATGTAATGATCCTGAATTTTATTACATCATATTCTTTCTTTCAATATTGTAGTCAATTGTTTTGCTGAAAGTTCATCATATGGCACCTTGTATGTTTCAGGCATTGACTTCAAAATTAGAATATTTGAGATGTATGGCAAGAGAATACGACTTCAAATATGGTAAGTGCCGCAGGCAGTCTTTATTGCTTAAATGCTGAAACCTTAAATGCTGATAGTGTACAGTCACAAGTTCAACTTTATCCATGTTGCAACCTATAGTAGTTAACGTTTATCCATGGAATGTCCTATATCCATTGTTGATTTTTTTTATAAACAGGTTATTTAGACATATTAAGTCGGCGTACAGTGGTTTCAAATTGCAATGTCTTCACAATGTTGCATGCGCAGTTTGAAACCAATGTTGAGTTGATACATATCCCTAGATCTACTAGCAAATACTGTGGGTTTTTTTTTAAACAATGGATTTAGTTTATACTGCAGATAAAGGTGAACCAGTATCATTGGTTTAAATTATCTAAGGTGGTCGTTATATTATATACTATAGAGGCAGTCACTTGTACAGGTTTGACTGTATTGCTGTTAATGATTATTGTATTGAATTGCAACCTTTGAATCCTGCGTAGTGCACAAATGTATCAGAAAGTGTAACTGTACAAAGTAACTTTCATGTGACCCCTAAGTGGTGTGATAAGACTGTGGCCATGCCTGTTGCAGGGACACAGCGGGTCATGAGAAGTTCAACACCATCACCACACAGTACTACCACCGGGCAGACGGGGTCCTACTGGTGTATGACATCACCAGGGAACACACCTTTGTCAGCATTCCCAAGTGGCTCAACCAAGTAGATGTGGTGAGCAAGTAATCATGTCAGTGTCATGCAATTAGCATATGCACATCCAAAGTATGGTCAGATTCTCTGTCTTGTATTACATGTACTGTACTTAGCAAATTCAATATGATTTTCAGTCAATGTCACTATTAGATGCATCTATGGCTTTGATAGTGCTTTATGATCATAGAACAGAAAGGACTTGGGAAGACTCACAGTGCCAGTTATGATTCGAATGATGACTCATTGCCATGATTGTAGTTCAATCAAAAGTCTTTCATCAGGACAACAAAAATTTATCAAACAAAATGCAGGGCCTAATTGCATGTGACATGCTACATACAGGTGTCCAATGGCCTATTCTGAACATAACCCCAAACCTACGCGGCTCTGTGAAAATTCATTGGGCTGTTTCGGTGGTGCTTTTTGATAGATTGTACCATAGGAAGTTGGGAAATGGACTTTGAGATGTTTGAGCTCTTGATTTTTACCAGCAACAATGCATTTTTGCTTCAGTATGCCTCCCATGATGTGGAAAGGTACCTACTGGGAAACAAGTGCGATCAAGAGGTGCTGCGAGAAGTTCCCAGGGAAAGAGCAGAAAAGGTATGTAATTGTTTATTTAATTTATTCATTGAGATTTACATCTATGGAAGGACTGATGTAACAGGTGACAATCACCTTTACAAGATGTAAACCTGGAGACCTGACTATAGAGTTTTAACCACAATCCCTAATCTTTTTGATAAGTGTGGTGGGTTCTTTAACTCAGGTGTAGCTCTCCTCAAACAAAGGACCACCAGCTTTATGTCCAAAAGGACATTCTTAACCAAAGATAGGTACACGTTTTCACCTGAGTTGAGTGACAAAAGAGGTTGGAATTTAAACAAGGCACCTTCAGAAGTCAGCAACCCAAACTACAAGACCACCTTGACACCTTAACATTCTATGCTTTGCAATTACTACTTGAGTGAAACAATTTTGTCAAAAGTTAGAACATTGTTTTTTCTCCCGACAGTTTGCTGTTGAGTACAACATCAACTTTGTGGAGGTGAGTGCTAAGACCAACACAGGCATCGAGCATGCCTTCAGGGACCTGGTGGAAAGCATCCTCCGTAAGGTAAATTACTGATGGATACAACTGCCATCACAAATATTAGATAGAACTACTATCAAAAATATAAGCAAGAGCAGGATTGATGTTAACTGGTCCTATAGGTGTGTAATGTTCCCAATAGATGTGCTTTTCAGCATGTTACAACATTATGAAACCTACATATATGATGTTCATTTCTCAGTTACTAAATGAAAGATAGTGTATGCTATCAGGAGCCTCTATAACTCTGGATTTTATCCAGTTGCTTGCTTTATTTTACATGAATAGACTGATATGATAGTGAGTCAGCAACTGCAAAAAGCAGAAACGAAGTCCCAAAAATACATGTATGTACAATTATACTCTGTTTGTATTTTAGGCTTCAGATAAAGGTGTTGTAACCATATTTTTCTTCATGGGTACATTCTTCCCAGAGGCCAGATGCCCCCGCCATGATGGATGAGAGAATCCACCTGAACAGAGGTGACTATGAACGGTCCCCACAACCCGGCACCAAGTCATGCAGTGGGAGATGTGTGTAGCAGTCTGAACAGAAATGCAGTATGCTGGAGTAGCAGTACTTTTATACTGAAACATACATGTACGTGTACACAGGGTGCTGTCAGGATCTTGATTAGTTACTGAATAGGACAGAGCTTGTTTGTTACTTCAAGTTCCTTATTCACAATCAAGGAGTTACAACAGCTGGTGTATTGTTGACTGCCATCTTCCTCAGGTCAATGATGGCCTCACACTACATGTATAACTAGGTGTTACTTGTCCTGAGGAAGGTGACAATCACCAAAATGCTGGCTGTAAGTTACAGTTTATACTGCTGAGGCAGGAAAACCAATCTTACTTCCCCCTACATGTCTTAAAAGTTTAACCCTCTTAAGCACCCAATCTTGTCCCTACCATCTTACATCCCTGACATTTATCTTGTTCTTAAACTTACACATGTGCAATGTTGTGCACTTATTGTATGCATGTACTGTACATAGCTCTGTGAGACAATTGCTAAGAAAGTCATCTAAACGTTAATGTGTGTTTTAGTACTCAAGTTACTGCTCAAGCCCCCAGCAGGACTGTTACACAACACCTCTCCAACTTTCATATGCAGTCAGTGACTTGTCACTGTTTCAACTTTATTTTTGGATCCACGAAAAACCCATCTATTCATATACCAACATGTAACATTTCTGTTTGTGCTCATTCCTGCTGTTTTCTTCACATTCAGATAGTACATACTAGACTAAGTATGTGTTGAAATACAAGAATGAGTAAACTCAAAGGGGCCTTTTTATCCATTGTTTTATTTTTGTTGTTGCATCATCTTAGGTTTATACAAATATCTGTAAGGTTTCCATTATTATCATCTACTTTTAATTTGATCAGGATATTTTATCATTTCATGGTCAAGTATGTTAGATCTATGAAGAAATGCAAACTGAGGGAATATTGTGCAAAGTCAACTTCCAAGTTATGGCTTAGTTTAGAAGACAGTAACTGAGTAACATATACAAGAAAAATTATACATTTTATTATATCCCTTGTTTTGATTTTCTCTGTAACTTTCATGCTGATGTCTAGACCACACCTGTTCAATTTCAAATTGTTGGTTCTCCTATTTGAAGAAAATTAAAAAATCAAGATGGAAATGGCATAATGAGGAGAAAGTCTTACCTTGGTGCTCACAGTTCCAGGGAGGGAATATTGCCAGATGCAAGTTTTCCTCTCATGTCTCAATTTTCATTTTGACTTCTTGGTTTATTCCCACTTTAAAATGCAAAAGAACAAACAATTGAGAATTGGTGTGGATATAAAGTAGCATATTTTTGTAAAGGTAGCATTTGTACCTGTTAGATATTTTGTTTCAAGTCTGTGTATAAAATAGACATAAAATTGTAAATATGCTAGATAGAAGGAATTAAGACACTTGAAGGATGCATAATCTAACAATTTTTTACTGTCAATACAATAGTGTCAATGTAGACAGTGGCTGCAAGCTAGATTAAGGATTTTTACTTTGATGTTTGTACAATGTACTTTTTTTATTTCAAAACTTTTGTAACATATTTTATTTTGCAGTATGTCAAAATATGATATAAACATAGGTCATAAAACTTTTTTTGCAAAGTAAAATGTTTTTCTGTGAAGTTACATGTTTTGTACTGAAGAAATTTCCTAGTAGATGTACATGATTCTGTGGGATGAGCCACGAGAAAGCCCATCAGGATAGAATAATGATTCATTTAACTACACATGTGCTCAATGGACATCAAATATTTTCTTGTGATACTGCAAGGAAAAAATGTCACTTTTGTGTGCTTAATATAATATTGACATACAGCATTGTACAATCATAGATAGCAAGTCTGTAGGTTACTGAAATTATGCAAGAGTAAAGTGGGTATCTCACAGGACTGGTACTGCACCAAATTATGCTAGGAAATTGCACAAACTTTGCAAACTTGTTCCAATTTGCCCTTGAAGTCACACTGGCATGCGACACATAACACTCTCCAAGCAGAGGTTAGGCTTCAGCTACTTTTTTACGTGTTTGTAGGCGTTTTTATTGAGCTATTTTGTACCGTTTTCTTTACGTCTTGCGGCAAAATTAGAGAAACACGTCAAAAAGCAACCGGCGCCTAACCTCTGCTTGGAGAGTAGACAGCAGGTTATCGGCAGTCACTGAGTGTTGCAATTGAATTATGAATGTGCAATGATTGCAAATGCATTGAAAAAAGAGTATGCAGTGATAGGATGTTGAATCATGATACTTTGGTGCAAAAATGGTCATTTCTAAAACTACATGTACACAATTCCAGGCAACAAATTGGCACTGGTCTGCCCCAGTTTGTGAAGGCCTGATGAAACTTTGTGCAATCTGTCCAGTGAGATACCCTCTTGAGTTACGTATTCTCTACAAGTTCTACAATGTCACTGTTATTGTGACTAAAGTATAGACTTAAAACACCAGTTTTCTCCCACTGACAATACTTTCTTGTGGTACAAACATTGAGTACTCTTTGTTAAGTTATGGCCTGGACATTGCTCTACCAACAATGATTCTATGCTACAAATGTTTTCAGTTGACAAGGCCTTTTCAGTCAGAATATTTTTGTGTGCAATTCAATAAGAGTCAAACGTACATATGCATGTAGCTGTGAAGTATTGTTAAACTACAGTTACAGAATAGTGCATTTTTACCTTCAGGTATTATCTTCTGTCAGTAACATCCAAATTACCCCCATACTGTTGGACAATATTTAGTACATTTTATGAGCTTGTGTATGGTGGACAATAGATAAGGAATGTACTAACCAAATATTTTTCATAATGTACTATATCTTATGTAACCACTTAATGCATTACCACTCTACATGTATGTGAGTCAGAGAAGACTGTGCTAACCGATGTCTAACAACTCCATTACTTTACGTCAAAGTGACTAGTGAACTTGCACTGATCAAGGACAAGACTGGTACACAAACTGTTGTGCTCTATACTGTACATTGGTAAGACATTGGTAAGACAGATAAAGGTAAAGCAATGTTACTGCTATGATTGTAAATTAGCATTTACTATATAGTATTAAGTAACTTTTGATTTTTACTGATTAGAGATTAAACTTGTCAAATGTGAGTGGGGTTCTTAGCCATTGGGACAAAAATCATGTATTCTATTTCACCTACTGATGAAAGGTTATCTAATCATGTACAGAATTTGTGCTATAAAGATGAAAACTAGACATGTCAGTCTCTGTCCTTTTTAACACATGTTAGTTGCAAATGTTAATTTGCTGGTACAGGCAACCTTTAAAGATCAGAAGACAACTATAGATGACCTTGCTCACAACTCTCCCCCAACCATGGTCTGGAGAAGGTTGATAGTCCATGGTCGGCTATATGCGTGTGACAGGAGATTAACCCCCAACCATGTACTCTCCAAGCAGAGGTTAGGCTCCGGCTGTTTTTTAACGTTTTTTTTAGTCGTTTTATCAGGCTTTCTATTTTGTCATTTTTCTTGAAGTACGTCAGCCAGCAAGATGAAATATAAAAAATAGAAAGCCCAATAAAAACGACTATAAAAACAGCCGGAGCCTAACCTCTGCTTGGAGAGTACAACCATGGTCTGGAGAAGGTTGAGAGGCCATGGTTGGTTATGTGTGACGGGGGCTTAACCCGCAGCCATGGTCTGGAGAGGGTTGGAGTGCATGGTTGGTTATGTGTGACGGGGGCTTAACCTCCAACCATGGTCTGGAGAAGATTGAGAGGCCATGGTCAGCTATATCATATGTGTGACAGGAGCTGAAGAGGAGAGTATTGGGAGGACATGGTTGGCTATGTGAGACAGGCTTTAGTGTAGTCAGTTCCTCATTATTCTTTTCCATGATCATGGCGATTGACATACTGATTGCTGTGTGACACTACATGTTTCAGCCCTCTAGAAACATGGGCCAGCAGACATCCTCTCCTGATTGCTAAATCCTTCATCCACATCCATATTAATACTGGTGGTGAAGTCTAGATGCAGCATCAGTTACCAGACTAAAGGCACACTTGTAATACACTGCTACTCCCTGAAAATTCATCACTAACCGATGCAACACTGCATTATTCTGTGTTGTGTTAAATCAGAGAAACTGAGCTGTGCCTACAATTCTAGTGTAAGTTTGACCAAGTTCCAAGGGTCTGGAGTTTACTTTTGTGTCCCTAGTCTGGTTCAGGGAACCTCTCATGACCTTGATGTAACATACAAGGATGCAATGGTGAAAAAGGTGAAAGTATTTTTATTACAATCATATTCATATTGTCACCACCACTTTCTATAATTTTACATAACATTTTCATGCATGATCATAGCTGTTTTCTTCACTACTTGCAAAAAGATACCTGTATGCGCAATGTACTAGTAATCTAAAGCATCTTGGTAAAAGTCAACATCCCTAATCTTTCTGTAATTACATGTATTGCAGATACAATATCAGTTTTTTTATTATACATAAGAAAGCCATAGTGTACAATCTTTGCATGTACTGAATATAATATAGAGCCATTATCAAATGACTGCAGAGCTTAACATGTTACAAATTTTTTTGCATATCATGAAATTTCATACTGCAATGCTTAGGTTAGAAATTATGTACATTTAAATACTGCTGTTGACAGGAATTAAAGCACTTTATTTAGCACTCTGCATATTGCAACCTTACAATAACTGTCTCCAATCAACATTTTGATATACTTCAAGAAGACATTACAACACCAGTAAACCATTAGTTATTTCAGGCACTTCTAACATACTTTTTACCATACAAAATTGATAAAAAATAATTTTCTTCTTCTTTAATTTTTTTTGGGTAAAATCTGAATATCTCTCCCCAAGTGTGAGAATTCACTACTACATGCAGACTGTTAAACATGTAGTCTACCCATGCACACATGTAGATAGCATTACTGCTATGGCAGTCAAAGTTTGATAGTATGATGATACCTTATAATGTCAAAACAGATTTTTGTTATCATCACATCACTTATGTGCCAGAACACCAATCTTTGCATACTGGCAAGTGTTACTTTAAAAAAAACATGGCTGTAGTAAGGTCAAGTCCAGGCTGTAGCAGGAGCCCTACAGGATGATCTGGTTCTTGTAGCTGTGAGGAAGGTCTTTGTGAGGCAGGACGATGGAGTTCAACACAATCACTTCTGCTGGGATGGTCACATTACGTCCTGGGGGCAAGAACAAATGTCTCTTAATGATCCCAATGGATATCAATATAAGATACTATACATCGGTCGATCATCATCGGTCGACATGATCGCACATGTTTACACACGACGGGGTTATACTGGCCCTTACGGGGTGACATACCCTTTCGCTGGCTAGATATTATACATGAACTGAGTTCTTTACTGATTAAACTTCTAATCAGATAAATCAAAGTGACAAAATACAACCTGCAATACATATGTATTAACAAGAAATTGGAAAATCTCATACCTCAAGTATTCAAAAGTAAATTTTATGAATTTCCCATTCATTATTGTGACTTTCTCATTAATTCTGTTTGTGCATTTCTTCTGCCTTTCTGAGGGACACGGCAACAACTTTGGACCTGGGCCAAAACAGCGTTTCTATCCTGCAAATCTCCAATTATCCCATTTTCCACCATCCAGGCCAATCTTTGACCCTGACCAGTGGGAACAACCTTGCACAAAACAATACCTGTGTTTTCATGCAGGTACAGTACAACCGGGTGGTATTACCAAGCATCCTTCCCAACAAACCCTTTCCAGACAACTTGACTGCTATGGATCCTCAACCTACCCAGAATTGTGATGGACGGGTTCAGCCGGCCATCTTCACTGAACAGTTCTCCCGAGTCCAGCTTTGCAAAGGGGATGTTGGGGTTGGGGTCAGAGGGTGTCCCTTCCACCCGGGTCCAGGCTCCCACTGTGCTGTTCCATCCCACAATGCTGTGCAGGATGCAGCTGTGGTCCTACACGTGACAGGAAGAGCATACATGTATACAGTCAAACCTGTTACCTCTACATTAGGACCACCTGACCAATTTTTGGTGGTCCCTTATTTCCCATTGACACAAGCATGGAGAACAATAACTATAGTGACTACCTGTTTAAGTAGGCCAGATGTTATTGGCTGCGAGTGATACCAGTCTTCTTGGGCAGTTTTGACTGCATGTACATGCAAGCTATTGACAAGGAAGAGCTACAGCCTGTCTCTTGTAATCAAATAATGACAAGAAACCATCCAATATACATGTAACTACAATGCTTAATAGAGTTAAAGCTTCATTATCATTTATTATGGTACAATAGAAGGGAGATAGTACAATGTCACTTTTAGTAGTCTGCAACATTGTTGTATATATTTTCAGCCTATTACAGGAAACCGTGAATTACCAACACTGGTATCTCCAATCTACAATAACTGTGATAGGTGTGTTACATGTTGTGTACTCACCTGGATTGACGCTCCATCCAGAATAATGGACTCCCGTATCCTTGTACCAGGGCCAATGGTTACATTCGCACCCACAGTGACATTAGGTCCCAGCTACAGCAAATTAATACAAGTTAGAGCCAAGACAAAACTATATACACAATTGAACAATAGTCTTACATGCATGATTGTCCTTTGTAACTTTTATACTGCAGCAATAGCTAGAGCAAGAGCAACCTCTTTACTTACCACAGCTGTGGAGTCCACATTAGCTGAGGGGTGGATGTACACATCACCTGCAATGAGGACAGACAATGAGGACAGACAATTTTGGTATAAATAGAATTTCTAGAAAAACAGTAACAATTCACATATTTGTCCATGGAAAAAACATGCTTTACAAGAAAATTTCCATGCTTTCCATCCCAAAGAGAAAATTTCCTTCCCGGGACCGAGATGGGACCGAGATCTGACAGAAGTGGAACAGAAATGGGACAGAGATAGGACAGAGATAGGACAGAAATGGGACAGAGATAGGACAGAGATGGGACTGAGATAGATAGAAGGTACCTTTGATGGATGGCATGCCCTCTCCATGAGCTGCCAGTCTGTCAGGATGAGTCTTGTGGTACAGAGCCAGGTACAGCCGGTTGGCATAGATGGCAGAGCTGGAGTAATGACATTGGACAGAGCACATTTTTCACATGTCACTGTCATCAAACACAATGTAAATACACAGTGTTGCATCTATATTTGTAAGACAGCCAGGGAAACATTCCCAATACTTTAGCTCTAGCAATCATATATATCAACTAGCTCAGCCTTCAAGAGAAATGCTAGATCAAAGTTCCATCTCTTTGTTCCTGGATGAAGCATTGAGCAAAATGCTTGTCAAGATCCTCTGCTAACCCTGTGGATTAGAGATAACCATCTTCCTGCCTCAGTCTACATCTACTACATAAGTACATGTACATGCAAGAGTACCAAGAAACCTAACAAGTAGTGCATGCATGCATGTGTATATTCACTTCAATAATCAGGGGTGCCTAAGCATTTGCACAAATTCTTTGTACAAAATCTTATGAAAAACACATATATCACTTTGAGAAAATATAAAAATCATGTGTTTTTAGTGATGTTTTTTGGTAAGTTTCTATTAACAATATTTTTACTTTGATGCATTGAATGGGCACATACTGTGACAATGACACATTCAGTATCCTGTAACTTTTTTCTTCATTTCACCATGTCACATCGCTCACAAAATTTCTGAAAATGCTTTTCAGGGCACAGTCTGAGTCTCTTGCCACAAAACATCTCCCTACCCTGCAGACTTGATCTGGCTCCAGAAGTTCTGTGTCTTGTACACGTAGAGCTTGCTGTCCCCCGTCAGCATGGGGAAGATGTCCTGCTCCAGGCGGATGCTGTCCTTACTGCCAAGGGCAAAGCTGTCATCACTGGGCAAGAGTCAAGCAAACACCACCACCACTGATTGGAGAATTATCCACCGGAATCACCACAGCTCAATATATCATCAACAGGGCTGTCTCCGGCACAGAAATTTGCTTTTCAGGATGGACAAAAATTCCACCCCAACCGTCAGAAAAAAACAGAGCTTTCAGGCATGAAGTTAATCAAAGTGTTTTTTCGTAAGCTTTAGATGACAGATTTAGCAATCAAAATGAACAAGGTGGGCTCTTTACCAATGAGTAAGACGGGGAAAAAATGTAAAGCTGGAGACAGCCCTGACAATCATTGTACCTTCATTTACACCATTGGGACTGTTGATTAGTCAATCATTTAAACACCAATAACACTACAAAGCACTAGATGACAAGATCAATCCAAAGCACACTGTATACAAAAAATGTACTGTACACAATACTCTATGCACAGTCAAAACTGCCCAAGAAGACCAACTAGCCTGTAAGCCAGTAGATAGATCAATAAGGGACCTCCTGGCCAATATTACCACTTTTTGGTGATTCTTTAGGTAATTTTTACCATTAGAATTTAAGGATCCTACAAGGCAGTCACTTGTACAGGTTTGACTGTATTCTGTGAATTCTTGCAGGACAGTGGAGTCTAGTAGAGAAATATTTCTTACTACTTTTCCTGCAGATGAGTTTGTACAGGTAGGTAGCAGAAACCATATGACATTGACCAATGTTCCACACTGCTCAATGGCTCCCCCTAGCAGCTAAAGCAAAAACAGCACCCACCTGGGAAGATCCTCCTGGTGCCTGGCAAAGACGGTAGCAATGTGCTTAAATACCTCAGGTGAGAACAGGTAGACACCACAGTTGATGATAGAGCTGACGAAAGTGCCTGGCTTTTCCACATAATGAAGCACCTGAAGTAGGGAAATACAAGAACTGCATGACAAGCCATGGAACTGAAACTTAAAAGGACAAATATATCAATGAAGGTTGGACCATCCAGGTAGAACATTCATGTAATTCTAAATTACGATAATGCTGACATTTCGGATAGCTTTCACTATCTCTTGTCAGTGATCATTTAGAGAATTTAGCCAGTTTCTTGATTTGATATTTAGTATTGCATAACTACAAGACAAATATTCCACACTACAGTAGCATTTTTGAAATGGTTCTAAATAGTATTAACTGGTTTTGCTTTAGCTCTAGGAAGAATAAGATCTGGGAAGTACAGGTACATACATGTAATATATGAATGGACCATTACCTCATGTGTGTCTGTATTCTCCACAAGACAGCCATAATTCAAGGCTTGTTCTCTGCTAGCCTACAAAATGAAATAATATCAATTACTGTAACAAGAATCATCATCATTTTTTAAACACTGCTTGTACAATGTAATATTCCAATATCATTATGCTTAGATATGCATATACAAAATGTAATCAATATACAATTCCAATACATAGTATTGTGTGCCACTTAAAATATACTCCACACATCCATTGTGCTATATTTGTACATGTCACCAAGAAAAAAACACAGGAGATTCTATAAAAATATCTGCAATTATTGTCGATAGCAGTGAACCATGGCCCATCTTCTAACATACAAAATGTCATGAACACTACATCCAGGCATTCACAAGTAAAGAAGGTTTACAAGGTATACCTCTGTTCCCATCATGGTACAGCAGGCATGGGACCTCTGCCTGTGGAAGTCCACCATTTCTGTCAGAGGAAAGTCGCTGCACACGTCAGCATTCATCACAAAGAAGCACTCCGGGTTTCCACTCTGGATAACATCGCGGAAGTGGTACAGCCCACCGGCAGTGCCTAGTGATGTGTACTCCTGGAGGTACCTGGGTATCAGGATTACATGGCAGTCATATGAATATGGGAGAAAACAAAAAAAGACTTGTGCATAATCAAGTGGTAGCATGTGTAGTGCAGTGGTTAGTGACCCTGCCTCTGGACCAAAAGGTTGCCAATTCCAGTCCCAAATTCTCCCCAATACAATCTTAGGACAACAAATTTTGTTACAACATTATTGAAAAATTGTTAGCAGTGAATTGTATTGAATTTCAGATTTGTGAGTTCATTTGTTTACATTGCAGTTGAAAATGTAAGTGACTTGATCCAGTTTAGCTCACTGAAGAGCTACATGTACTCTTCCACTGTTTGTGACAGAGATACAATGTAATAGACACTATGCTCAGTACTGGTTTGTTCATTGCACTGGGCAAATTCCTCTTTATGATGAGCATACATTTTGTAACATACAGTGGACAGCAACCCTTTCCACTGCAAGTCAGATGAGTGGCAACAGCCAAGATTCCAACTCTATAGACCCAGAGGCAGCATCACTATCCAAAATAATGGACTACTGCACACTATTCTATGAATGGCATCCATTCAAATGTTATAATGACTGTTCAGACATTTCTACGCAAAAGCCATATGTGCAAGCCCTTGAAGATGATGTAATGCAAACATACCTGATAGAGATATGGAACTCCTGCTGAGCACGAGACAAGAAGGTTTTGAAAGCATCGCTCGGTTGGTAGAAACCAATCAGTAGGATCTCCTTCAACCCCTCCACCTGGAAAGGTTAGTCAAACTATGAATTAGTGTTATGGATTAGCTAAGGTTCCGGGTATGTTTGAAAGTGTTTAGAGTAGCATGCATCACGCCCACTAACTCCTTCTGCTTTGCCCCCTATAATCCTTACCCTACACAAAAGAAACTACTTTTTGCTTCTGCAAATGTCATCTTTGCCCCAACAAATCCACTTTGCCCCCCACTGTTGCTGTTCCTCTGTTCACCCCTGCTGTAATCACGTTTGGTCTAGGTGTTTGCATTAACAAGATGATCTAATGACAAACAATATGCACTTGCCTTCTGACATGCCTCAATGTGATGCTGGATGATGGGGAATCCAGCAACTGGAAACAGTGGCTTGGGCAGGTCCAGAGACAGGGGTCGGAAACGAGTCCCTGTCAAAATGTCAAACAAATAGATTTAAAATAGATTACAATTGCACGTACAGTCAAAACTACACAAGATCACTCCAGACCCATAAAGTATGGTCTATATAGGTGGACGGGATTCTTCAATGAGTTAATGCTTTGTCAAAGGAGAAAATCATCCATTGGCAACTAAAAGGGACCACCAAAAGTGGTCACGACACTGGCCATGTGGTCTTCTGTAAAGGTTGTCACTTGTAAGGGTGTGACTGTGTGTACTTGAGTTCTGCTACATTTTCTTGAATGTCTCCTACAATGTACATGCACAATCATGTAGTCTGATTATTGGGCTCTGTTGAATAATTGTTAGCAGTGCTCTGGTTAAGTGATGATGATATATTCTTCATGTTTTCTCTACAAATATTAGGCATTTTGAGGATCATTTTCTTACAGTTCGGCTCTGCAAGCTCAACAAAGTGCTATGTGCAGTACTACTACTACTAGTCTAACCTTTTACTTCTGTACCTTTACTATTTTAGGGCAGCCTACAACAACAAATACAATCATGTTAACGTAAGGTATTTAGGTTGGCTTAATTGGCATTTTGACCTAAGTTGTTTTTTTCATTAATGAATCAAGAAAGAATGAAGCCGTAATGGATATTGATAGATGGGCATGGCCCAAAAAATCAGATTTAGAAGTCTTTCATGCCCATTTTAAATCAACGTTCGCTATGGCTCCATTCTTTCTCAATTCATTAATGAGAAAACAATGGAAAATCAAAATGCCGATTTAGCCAACCTAAATACCATCAATCTGAGTACAGTACATTATAACCAGTAGCCACAGCATCACGTAGACAGGGTCAATGGTCTTAAGACTGTGGGCAGTTTGCATAGTCAGCAGATTTAACAGATATTGCACCTGCATTTTCTGAGGTGCCTGCAAACAACCCATCCATAGATCATAAGTGGCAGCCAAGTTGGAGTGCATTAATGCACCATGAATGTCAGGATCTAGGGCATACATGTACATATTGATCCATTCTTAAGTAATACTAACTTAAGACAGAAGAGTTTGTGTTGGGGAGAAACCAAGTAATGTCAAAGTCAGGTCAGAAAAGAACAAAACTCTCATCCATTATAATCAAAATTTAAAGATAAACCCAGTGCCATCAAAAGGCATCATACTGATTTTCCAAAATACATTTTTCTGCTGAATTTTGTTCCATGAATTAGAATTATGGAATTATAGAAAAGATGTAACTCTTCATTGCAAGAAAAGACATCCATTTGATTTGTAATGGAAAAAGTGTCCCCCTAGCCTTTCTAGACCATGATGATCATGCACACCATCTGAATAGGTGGGTATTACCTTGGCGCCATTTATAGGGCCCACAGGCAATGTTGCTTCCTGAAACCAAGATACCTGGTATCTTAAGCTAAAATGAGTGGACTGTACATGTCCACTTGTTCTCACTCAGAACATGAATCATTCTTTATCTTATCTACAGCATTTGAAAATGAGAAGGCCCATGGTGAAACTTGACCTTTGTTTTCTCAACCCCAACCCACCTACCAAATATCACACTGATCCATCAACAGTTTACACAAGCAAACACATACTAGCAGTAGTAGTACTCAGGAAACATACACATGCACACATACACACACACAGACAGCACTGAAAACATAACCTTCCTGTCGCAGGTAATGAAACCCTGCAACACGCGCCTACAGACTTCTGCTGTGACCCTATTAGTATTACAACAGAACCACAGATGCTTTAGTCAGATACTAATCCCATAACAATTACGACAGGGAAAAGGGAAGGTGGAGATTACTCTCCGAGCCTCTCTAAATGTCAATCCTTTCATTTACATCCCGGTCCTGACACCTGGGTCACCTGGTCAGTGTGGCCTTTCTACTGTGGAAGTTGGTAACGTTTAGCATGCAACACCTGTTTCTGTTGTAGTAACTTGTACATGTGCCAAATAGAAGCTTCTTCCTGAGACCTGGCAAAAAGTTATCTGACTCAAAAATCTCCTCAATCTCAAATTCTATCTTAGCCCAATAGGAAGCATGCAAATTGTGTTAACTAGGGCTGGGCATCTGTACAGCGTACTGGTACAAAACCGTTTTTTCTTATCAGACCGGTCCAGAAAAAACGGACCTGAAAAAATTAGGTGGACCGGATGTTGGACCGATTAGAAAATTTACAGATTATTTTATCAGGCATTCACATGTTTTGGCGCTTGCAGGTGGAAGAAAATAACAAGAGTGAAGTAGAGTTTTTAGTAATTTCTACCAAGTTTTACAGTCAATCGTACAGGTGCAGTTAGCGTTGTAGGATTTTAAAACGCCAGTGTAAGTCTAATACTAAAAATTTTCTTTCAAATGAAATGGACCATTGGTATGAGTCATACTGAATCAGGTCCAGGTTCAGGTCCTGGACCTGATCCTTTGGACCTGAACCAGACCTGGACCTGAATTTTCTGTACCGGTACCCACCCCTAGTGTTAACAATTGTGGTTTCATCCTAATTTTCATATGGAAAGTATGGCTAGTTTACACATTGCCCAGTTCTGGGTATTTAGATATTTCCTTTAATTTCATTTCTTTGCTTGTTGAAACAAATGATTCAAAATATGAATCTCAATCAAGTCAATGTTGATTTTGTGTACAATTTTTAGCACAATCAAGTTCTCTCTGCAACAACATCTTATAGTTATTGACTCGCTGAGCGAATTTGTTTATGATTATCGTAGCCGATGTAGTAGCGGGAACAAGAAACCAAAGATCTCGTACAAAAATGTACTTCTGTGAAATATTTAGAGGTTTTGTGAATTTCTCTTCTATTCATCATTGTAAATTATAGGCTAACCAGATGTCAAAATATTTTCCTGCATATACAACCTTTGATGGGAGCGAAGTAGGGGTGGATATAAGCAGATCTTGCTGTGGCATAAGATAGTATCATAAGCTTGGGAAGAAGTTTAGCCATTGGCCAATGAAACTGCCCCAATGAAACTCCTTTGCCGGCTAAACTCCTTCCCATGCTTATGACACTATCTTATGCCACAGCAAGATCTGCTTGGAGTAAATGCATCCTGCCAGTCTCCATTTACACCATCTTCAACCCCACATCCTGTCACTCTACAATACTCAAATAACTACAAACACACACCAAGACAAACAAACACCAACTTGACCAAGGCCAAAAACAGTACCACTGTTTTCTTCTTCTTCTTCTTTTGTTTCAGGCTACCAACTTCAACTTGCTGACGACTTTGTAGCCTATATACTCATTTAAGTGCTGTTCGAAGTTTTCCCATGGGCACAAGATCAGTGACACAGCGGGGTTCGAACTCAAGACCTTTTGGGCCTGGGCCTAACGCATTGCCGCTTGCGCCATGAGATCTCACTGACGGAGGTAACAATGACACAGGACTCAGTCTATGTGTGAAGTACATTTAGAACAGGTTTACCAGCAAGATGCAGACACAGCCATGATAATCATTCAGACAACTTCATGACTTGCTGTTCAATGAAGGACGCAATAGCGTGGGGTAGCTTTACTGAAGGCTAGTGTGGCGTTTTAACACCCTTGGTTTAACGTTGTTGGTCCATCTTCCAATGATCATGATTGAGCAGGCATAAAAATGACACAAACAGGCTATCTTGCTGAGCTGGATATTGCCACATGGCTTCTATATATTACATTTGTAAATTTGTAACAAAACATCGCTATTTTTGTTGTCTGAGCTTTGCCACAAAGATGCTAGATGATTTCCTATGCCTTTGGCAAAAGCAAAGTGTAACATTCTGGGGCACTTCTGTGAAATATTGACACCAAAAGTCAATAATTTGCCAATGAACTAAGCATTCTACGTGAAATGATAACAACATGTTGCGGTACTACGTGGACAAAATCTTGCTGACTCAGCTGGGCCAAGATGAAATTTGTGAAGTAAACAAGTTGAGGAGATCAAAGTTCAGGGCCACGGTCATAATTTGACCCCAGAAATGGCTTTTGGTATACTCAACTTTGAAAAAATATCAATACTTGGAAAATTTCTAGTTCCAGTACCTTTACGGTGATGGTTATGTTGCAACTTGAACCAGGCACTGCCACGTAATATAACACACGAGTACGCAACTTCCACATACTTGGGGAGGGGGGTAGCACAAACAACAGGAACGCCACAAACCTTTCAGTGGCCCGCCTATCAAAATGATTGCCTTCAGCATGGTGGCTCTCTCGATCTGTTCCACTGTACTCTGCCTGGAGATAACCGTTCCTACAAAAACCTTCGAAGAGGTGCCAAACCTTGAGACAACTTGCAGAACAAGTCAGGATGATGAGAGATCAGCTGCTCGGCGGGAAGGGCAAAGGTCACATTTGTGTCAGATAAACACTCGTTCCCAGAGTGACTCGCGGCTTGTGATCTTGCGCAATGTTGAATCAAGGAAGAAAGCCATTAAAAAAGGAAGGAAGGAATTGTTTTATTGAGCAAGCGGACTTCCAAAATCCAACAATGGCTAAGTTAATGTCAGACTTGTAATGACTAAGTTAAAATCAAATTGAATATCCAAGGACGGGATAATTTTAAAGATCACACAGTGACACCAAGGAGCTTTTAAAAGCTCCTTGGTGACACTAAAGAAAACGGTTGGACTGGATGAGCTTTCTTGCTGTTTGTCAGATCTTCAGTTGGGGCTGACTGGATAGAGACAGGCAATAATAGACAACATAGCCCTGCGGAGAGGTGATCATGGCCCCATGGACTAATCATTCTGACTTTCATGCACATTATCCACCTGTTTAGCTGCTCCTGGAATTGTTCATCAGCCCCACAATATCCCGGCAGAGGTTAGGCTCCAACTTGGTTTTTAATGTTTTTTTACCATCATATGAAAGCTTCTTGTTGTTACACCGATGAGTTTTTGTTTGGCTTCTTATTTTTCGGGTCTTCTGGTGGGCAACTTGAAAGAAAACCTATGATAGACTATTTAAAGCGCGTCAAAAAAACGAGCCAGATCGTAACCTATGCTGCTTTTTTCCCTGCTGTGCTGACATTTCGTACATATTTGTACGTCCTACACCTTTTATGGAGCTTAAGAGCCCAATACCTGTAAATGTTTTTTTTCCTCTTTTCTCTCGTGCTAGAAAGGAAAAGGAGGTTTTAGCGTTGTCAAGTTAAGTTCATGATTGAAACATTCTTTGATATCTTTGATACAGTGGTAACGTTACATTGGAGACGTATAACGTTACTAGTATTTATCATGTTTCCCGGTTGAGGAGTCATAACGAAAACCGCTAAAGTTTCAAAAACTGTTGAAATCAATTGGGAATACTATACTCATTGCTTAGCGCACAACTTGACGTGAAGCAAGATGGGGATGAACTGCTGTATTGGTCCTGGTGAGTGAAAGGCAATGGGATCAGACATTACCATACAATGACCTTTTACCCCAATAAAGTTTCAAATGTACTGCAAACACGGACCTGAATTACACTAGTCTCCAAGCAGACTCGGGTTGGGTCGCGTAGTAGTGGTCGGGATTTTTACCGGCTAGCTCCCCTCACGATCATGAGGGGAGCGAGCCGGTAAAAATCCCAAAGACTGCTAAAAATCCCTAACATCTGCCTGGAGAATATAATTATGCATGGTATGATCAACATTGAGTCTGGCCCGATCACGTTCATCTTGGTGCTCCGAATGTAATCAAATAGCTCGACCCATTTCATCCCATATCGCTGGTTCGAAATGAAAAGCGGTTGAAGTTAAGTATACATTTATCCCATGAAGGTCGATGATTCATCCCAACATGTCAAGGATGCGTGTATTACATTATGAAGATATTGGACACGGCTAGCTAGTTTCTGAATATAGCATTACCTTACGGTAGTAACGGTACACGTTCTATCAACATTTAGTCATTCTCTGTTTATAGCAACAGGAAACGACTCAAGTTGCAGATTTCATAGTCATATAAAGTGGTTCGTGATGTTTAGCCATGTGCGTCTCCCAATCCTTCTTTTATTTCATCCTCTGTATGCCATACTAATTTGATTTCCCTCTTTTCAAGTTTTCATTTCTTGTTTCCTATTGCCAGTAACTATTTGCTTCATTTCCGGTACGTACTATCACCTCTACACGCAACATTATTCAGAAAAAGAAATGAAACAGAAGTTCTGTTCAGGTGTACCAAGCGCGCTAACGAACTGGCCTGTTACCCAATTTATCTCTGCTGGAAGAGGCTAATTGGCCCCGTCGGTCTCGAGATCGGTCAGTCGGGAGGGGGGCGTTAGTAGTACGATTTATCTGGCCAGATAACGAGCCTTTCCTTGGAGTCATAACCTTACTACAGTTTGACTGGGAGTAGTCACGACGGCTGGGCCGTTCGACGTAATTCAAGCCCCCACATGTTTAACCAGGTCTCCCGGTACAGTAACAGTACCCCCACAGCGAGCTATCAGACAGGTACATGGAGCTTGCTTGCGAAAATACGACGTTTTTAATGACCACGTGCACGCTACTGAATCAAGTCGCTGAAGATGTCAAAGCAATATAAAACGTGCCCATCTAATTTATCTGTCTTGACCTGCACTGTATATATATATATGTTATACGTTGTTTATACTGAGGCAAATGATTGATCTAGTGTAGCGTTCGCTAGCTTGAAGGCCACACTGACTGTTACATCTTCTTGTAGTTCCAAATGCCATTGCCACAAGCTAAGTCTTTAAGAACAATCATTTTATTAGCATAGAATTTAGACTAGTTCCTTTTGTTAACGTTCCAAACCCACTCCGCGTTACAGCTTTACTGTGTATCTAGCTTGGTTACGCCACTAGTCCCTTTACAACCGTGATGTTCACCACTATACTATTTGGTCAATTCCACAATCCAAAGGCTCTGTACGTGAGACTGTCCGGAAACATTGAAAATAGCCTATAGATGACCGCAAAGAAAAAAGTTTCATATCTTAGCAAAACCTCAACCATTTCGACGCCCCTACTAGCTTTGCTGTGTTGTTTGGTAAGGCCACAGCAAGTAAATTTTATGGATGACATCCTCTGCAGACTGCAAAAATAGTGCGATAGGGCGAAAAAAAACAAGATAGGTGAAAAACAAACAAGATGCCTACATTTTCAAAAATAGGCACCATAAAGTTGTGATGAATGTTGTAACAAGAATTAAAGGGACAAAACATGGTATCAGAGCCAACAAGGCATTCATTCCTGTATTCAAGACATGAACTGGTGTGGTAAAAGTGACACTAGTGTGGTAGACTGGCATCACCAACAAAGTTGGTAACCACACTCATGGCTTCCATATTGGTGTCACTTTTACAACTATACAATAAGCTTAAGTTTCATTTCTACAACTACAGCCCTGGGTACCTCGCAAGTGTCACTTCTACAAGTACAATTATTAGGCTACAATACAACATATTTGCTCATTTTGGTACTTTATCGTCATGTTGACCATCCCTGCAGAAGAAACAAATTATTGGTTTTTTTTCTGAAATCAGGCGAAAATTAATGCGCGCGCTGATGTCATCCATAAAAGTTACTTGCTGTGGCCTAATCGATGCTGGCACATCATTGACTATTTACAGAACTTCGAACGTCTTTCCTGGCTGATATGATATATGAGGCACTGTGCTAATTTTACGTGTTCTGATCGGCCCTGGTAGTTCAATTACACTGAATATGACTTCCATTCGATCTCATTATCTACCGAAAACTCTGTTTTCTTTTCATAACTATTTATACTTATGTGTAGTAATGAGCCTATCCGTCTACAGTATTCAGCGAGTCCTCAAGTGATGAGTAAGTAGATGAACTAATCGTATAACGTTACTATTGACACATTACCATGTCTCAGTGCTGACAGTGGCAGGTCAGTGTTGGGTTACTAGGGGAAAGGGCAGAAAATAGTAAAAGTAATGATAAGGTAAACGATAGTTATGATTAGTTTGCGCTCGAAGGTTATGTTTTCGGGTGCAGACTATCTCGAGAAGTCGTGCATGGATCTTACCTTTAGTATTTAGTATGTGGTCGGAAGAAACGCTGAGATTATGTGCCCCTCAGTAGAGGCTTTCTATGGTATACTGCGGTGTCTTCCGGTTTTGATATCTCGTTGTTTTATTTCTTGTGAGGAATAGAAATATTTTACTGAGTCAGTGACACAGACTTTGCAAAGTCGCGCCTTCTTCAGATTGCACATCAGAACTCCCACACGGGGGCAGGTGCACCTGCCTGTTATTGTGCTTTCGCGAAGGGCTCTGGACTAATGAGGTGGTTGATATGCGCCTGCGTAGGGGAGGAGATACTTAGTAGTCCTTATATATATAAGGACGGGAAGGTCTTCACTCCGTCAAACCAGAGATTCTGCAACAACATGGGTATCAGATCCAGAGCTACATGCGTGACAGCGAGGATACCAGCGGTGACGATCTTAGTCTATCTGTTGCAGTTACAGTTGCTTCAATGTTACACCGGTGCGGATGGGTACCTGACGAGCGGGGTAAGTCCAACACAACTTCTCAGATTCTACTAAACTACACCGTCATCTGTCGTCTAGTAGAATCATTTTTGCAGTTTTGGTTATAGAGGTATTTGAATTATGTATAACCTTGCCGTGTGCCATCTTCCTTTCTTGTTTACTCGGTTTACAGGGAATTTTGGTCGACTTTCACCAGTCCACATGCTTTATGTCTAATTTTTCCTACCGCAACAGTCGACCGTGCATAAAGAGGTAATGGTTTGGACATAACAGTCTTTCCAGGTGATTGAGTTGTTAGGGCAGGTTGCCAATAAAATATGAGAAACTAGAGTTCGGCGACCTCATACCTCCATGAAATATTGAGTGTTTTTGTCGATTTTATGCTTGTTGATGATGACTTGTATGTAATGATATTCGTGTTATTTCTACTAGTTGTGTGGATAGTTATCACATGGGCACTATGGTAACATGCAGCAGGTGTGTGGAATCTTTGTGATGTTTATATTATCATGTTATGATAGTACTGGCAACTTGCAAGGTAGAGAGTATGTTTCAGAATCCATAACAAATTACTGCGACACATCAGGATACAAACACATCTTCAACACAAGCAATAAGACACAAAATGTCCATCAACCAATACCCACATATAGGTTACGGGGACAAGTTTATGCCAGATATATGATAATCCAAGTACATACCAACACAACATCAGCGTAACGCCACGTGGAGCACGAAACATCTAACAGCATAAACAAAGTATAACACACCAGGTCCCCAAAGGCACAAGTGGATGAATACAAAGTTAATTATCATATTCAAATTGTCCAGGATCGGCAAACAGTTGCTCTAAGGAGTCAACTGTTACAGATGCCCTAACCAGTTGCTATATGACGTCAACTGTTCAGATAGGGTAATACCAAACACATCCGCATAATACATCATGTATATATCTAATAAAACCGAGTACATACTAACAAAACTTCAGCGTGACGCAAGGTGGACCACATAACATCTAACAGCACAAAAGAAATATAATACAGCTTGTTCCTAAACGCACAAGTACATAAATACAATTTATTATCACTTTCAAAATTGTCCTGGTTCCCCCCAACAGATGCTCTACGATGTCAACTGTATATCGCAGATAAAGGGGTGATTTCTGATATTATTACATCGATTATATCGACAGATACGGGGCCCATAATCTAATCACTTCCAGCAATCATCACACCCCACCAACACATCAAGTATGAAATCAATCCACCCAGCCGTTCTTCAGTCGAGGCTATCGTTTTCCCCAAACAGTTGTTGTCAACTGATAAAAAAAAAACATATGTTCATGGCTATCACTGGAGAAACAAATCACCTCACCATCTGCTTGGAGATAAGGTGATTAACAAAGAGGGAAACCACGATGCCTGTTCCAATTTATCACAGATATAGGAGTGATTTCGTATATTATTACATCGATTATATCGACAGATACGAGGCCCAAAATCTAATCAATTCCAGCTATCATCAAACTCCACCAACACACTAAGTATGAAACCAATCCACCCTGCCGTTCTTGAGTCGAGGCTATCGTTTCCCCCCAACAGTTGTTGTCAACTGATCCAAAAAAACATATGTTCATGGCTATCACTGGCGAAACAAATCACCTCACCACCTGCTTGGAGATAAGGTGATTAACAAAGAGGGAAACCATGATGCCTGTTCCAATATAACGCAAATATAGGGGTGATTTCTGATATTATTACATCGATTATAACGACAGATACGGCTCCCAAAATCTCATCGATTCAAGCTTTCATCACGCCCCACCAACACAACAAGTATGAAACCAATCCACCCAGCCGTTCTTGAGTAATCATCTACACAGACAGAGACACATAACAGAAAATATAACCTCCATTCCATGACATTTCATGGAGGTAATAAGTTTTAAGCATTAATTTTCCTCCCGGAAATGTCAGGTCATCTGCTCTGGTGGAGTTAAAAGTATTATGTAGATTCACATACTAGTAGTATATACTGCACCTTATATGAACAAATCATCAAACTAAGACGTTCACCTGTTCACCAGAATACGGTCATCTGTTTCCTCTTATATAAGAAATACGCACTATGCTACTGCCATCTATCCTTGTGTACACTATGATTACGTATCCAGGATTTCCAAGAATGCCCTGGATTGGTAAGCTAAAAGGTCCAAGACTCAAATAATGACGAAAATCGCTTTCTCCCACATAGTTTATATCATTGACGACGGAAAACTAAAAGAGGAAGCTGAATTGAAGCTCTTTTATCGGAGATTGTACTTCATCGTGTTCATCGCAATATTGTCGAATATACTAGTATATAGCTGTTTTGTATGTCGATACTTTCCCTAAACATGCAACTGGACATGCTACCTTAAAACGGGCCATGTGAAACCAGTGTAACATATCATTACCATCGAACACTCAACAGTAAAGTAAAGCTCTATACTGAGTTATAATTGCTCAATTTGAGTTTACAGGTCCTTGGCTTATATTACCATAGATAAAAGCACTCAGAATGGCGTGTTAGCTTTCAATGAGATATTTATACAATCTGTTGCTAACACATGCTACACGAGCTTACCAGCTAATGGTATTTTGACGAAGTTTGCTTAAAGCAGCCAACACATGGCTCCAATACGTCACCGGACAAATATCAAAAATACATCATATATTAGATGGCATTGCATCAGTGTTGTATTAGTGTTGCGTGGTCCGTGATACAGCAATCACGCCCTGGCACTACACGTGTTGTTGCAACCCAAACAAGAGCAAGACATACCCATAAAACAAAATATCATCACAGTCTATCCACAGGTTTTTACTTTATGCTGACCACAAACATCTGAAAACAAAGAAAGATACACAGACTGTCAGAGACACACAGAGGCGCACACACATACACAGACGCACCGAAAACAAAACGTCCATTTGTATAGGTAATAAAGTCTAAACCCATACATTCATGTCCTCCTCTGGAAATAGGCAACTTTGCTTTTGAACGGCCACCAGACTTCAGTTCGTGATGCCAGTTTTAACATTATTTCTTTCCTCTGGTCTGGTGTCCCGTTAACGCGTTCTTATCCATGCAAGAATCAAGTCAAGTGTTATCTTAATGGCGCAGCGTCACTTGATCAACCCCCTATACAACATCATGTTGCGATGCTATACGTATACTAGCGTTCACGAAATTTGACCATTTAGCCTTAAAAAAGATTTGAAAGCGCATTATCTATGATCACTGTAAGTCTTGTAACAATGTGGTTCCAACTGCAGCAGACAATTCTAGTTAATGTTTTTACATTCATGACTCTGGCATAGCATACCTAATTAATTCGTGGAAAGGTAAGGATCAAAACTTGCAATGCATGGGTGTACTTTTCAATTATGTGCCTAGGAACGTATGTATTTAGGTAATGCAAGTAAGGTTCTGCTCCATATCGTTGTTCTAATATGACACGTAGTAGTCCGTCTACGTCATTCTTGTAACAAATGCATTATTTGACGCAATAAAGGACGAGAAGACGAATGAACGAAAACATTGGAAAAGGCGTAGTGTTAATGAACAAGGAAAGTAACAAGCCTTTATAAGGCATGCTTTCGTAAGCTCCGACCTCCGCATACGCACACACTTCAGATCATAATTGAGGCACAGGTGTTTCATCTCCCTGTCTACTTTCATCCCAAATTTCTTCAAATATACTTGGTCATCAGCTGCTCATACGATCACTGCTTAAAAGATCATAAAAACCATGACTGATTGCATCGGTCGTATGTCATTATTGACAAACATGTCTTATCAGAGCAACGCAGCTGCACTGGATGTTGACTCCAGGCACACGGTGTCGTGTTGTACATGTACAGTATGTACATGCTTGGTGCGGTAGTGCATGTGGATTTCTGTAAAGAGGTAACCAAAAGAAGCAGTTGCACCTCTTGCCCCTTGGGGGCATTAGGGTTGCTGGTGATGACGTAAAGACGTCGCATCAGGTTTGTAGAAGAGCGTGCTATTTTAAAACCTTCCGGTCATAGAACGTCTTGATGGATGGTTGCGTGCTGTCCGAAAACAATCAATACATGGGCTTTATCAATGAACCATGCTTCAGAATACTTTCCAGAATACTTCTTTTAATTGACAAAGCAGAAACAGAAAGAAGCTGTCTGTTCCCGCCCATGCCTTTGCTGAGTTTGCTCGAGTGCACGGAGAGTGACAGCGTGGGCTTGATAAAAGACAACTCGTGTTCCTGCATAGTTCACATCTCTAACGCTTCACGATAGTGCCCTCGTATCAGAAAAAAAGACGAATTGTGATTACGTTGATGAAAACTCTTAAAGCCGAAAAAAGATGACAGAAATACGAAACCGTATCTCCAGTGTAGGCCAAATATTTTACAACAAAGTTTCTGTTTTCCACTTTGGGCAACAAGTTATCAGGCGGACTACACCACACAAGTAGACCGATGTTCCAGGACAGACTTGGACATTACCACTTTGTTCAGGCCGCTCAGGCCGGCAATGACTAATAATGCAGGTGGCACTCAACTACCCTGTGGTGTGCCAGCTCGCACAGGCCAAAATCCCAAGGCACGCGCATCCCAATCATGTTCGAAGAGCAAAGCACCAAAAGATCAAACGCCAAAATGCAGTTACTCAAGCAACTAGATATGAACGGTCAGACGTTTCAGATAACATTCACTATCTTTAACATTCACTGTCTTTCTCGTCAGTTACAGTGAAGTGATCTAGAGGAAACTGTTTGCAAATTCATATATCTCGTGTCTGGATGTCTAACCTTCATCGACGCAAAAGACCAAACGTTTGCTGTCGACCACTAGCCAAGTCTGGTGCTTGGGTTCATAGAAGCCTGGAAATCCATCCTATTCTAGTTCCTGTGCGCTCCCGTATCCCGTAGGCTAATCGTATCCAAAAAGAATATGAGTTTCCTTGACTTTGTTTTTCAAAATGCATAGCCGGCTGGTTCAAGCGACGTTTAAAGACAAGTAAGTAATCTACTAAACCAACTCCTAATCACGACTAACGCCAAGCCATGGTCTAGCATGAGAAGGTCGGGAGGCCATGGGCCTAAGGTGATCTAAGGTAGCTGCAAAGATACACAAGGTAGCTCCGAAGGTTCCGTCTTATTCCCATGTTTGCTAGGCTCGGTAGAAGGGTGCCATGCTCATGATCAATATTGTCAAACGTGTGACATGTATGAACGTGGCGTGAACTTCCGTCTCGGGAGTACTGTTCAGGATCGTTCAGCGCCTTGTGCCATGATTGACCTGACACCTAATCTCCAACCCTGAGATCCACGGTGCGTAATGTATAGTATCAAACTTCCCGTAGGTGCCCGTTTGACTCCCTTGGCCGGCTACACTCCTTGGCCAGCTTTGATACTATCTTATGGCGCCGTAGGATCTGCTTGGAGATTAGGCGTGCCCTGATTCAGATGGCCTACTAAACTCCTCTGCAATAGTGGTCATATTTGGTACCCCAAATATTAACCGTATTCTTGACTTTATGTCTGAATTATGTTCCCTGCTGTTCCAGGTGTGTGACGATGATTACCAGTGCATACGTGCGCTGGGGGAGCCTGCGTGCTGCGCGCCGTGGGGGCGGTCAATCCCCATCCCCGTGTGTAAGGCGCTGGGAAAACAAGGGGAGCCCTGTCATGTGGCCAGCAACAGGATGCCGTACCCGCTGGGGAGGAACCGGATGTTCTGGCGCTGTCCCTGCGGAGAGAACCTCACCTGTGTCACCAGCGGACTGTCCCGTATCGGCGTGTGCATACACAGCATGTAACGATTACCCTCAGACACATATTCACAGATGCTTATCGCTTGTAGAAGATGTTATGACCTAGCATTAGGAATTGAACTCCTGGACTGTTAGAAAGCAATAACAAATGGCTTCACTTAACGAAGATGTTTGCTTTATGTGTAGTAAATTTCCGTACTTTTTACTTTACCCAAGGAGGCTGTATTACCATAGTAGGTTCTTCATTTGTAGAATAGCAGGAAATCTTGTATCGCATTGATGCTGTATTTATCATGCATTAAATTTACATTTCTGCAAACGCTTTGTTGAGTTTACTTGGTAACTAAGTCGACGTAGTAGCAAAATCAAGATGTTGGAGAGGACTGCTAGAATCTACATATTACAGATAAATTGTCAAACTTCCCAAGAGCTCATTGACATGCAGACCACGTGTAAGATCATAGAGGCAGCATGGCCTGAACCTGATGACGTTGATCATTGATTACATCCCGAAAAAAAATCTATATGGTACAGTTGACAAACGACCGTGACTGAGATGATCAATAAGAAATGGGAAGACTCCATGTGGCCAATCGACAAGGATAAGCATGTGTGGTCGCTTGCATTTTTAAAGACGTTGTGAAGTTTCTGAAGAAAATAGATAATTGAAATATGGTCATTGCCATGGCATCATCAAATCTTCATTTAGTTTGGAAAAATGACAAAATGAAAACAAAATAGTAATATGGTACAGTAGAAGTCAGTTGATTGCACAGCAGATTAACGCACACTTCTGCTATTAATTAAACTGCACGCAATGCCCGAATCCCAAAGCTGTGCGGTCCAGCTAATAACTTCGCATCATTGCACTAGCCGGATAATTGCATGAAGTATACTGCCAAATAGGCTGTGCAATTAAACGGCTTTCTACTGTAGTTGAACTAGCATGCACCAATGTGTGGTCCAGGGGCTATAGAAACTACAACAAGGACTGTCAAATGGTGTGGGGAGATATTTCTAATCTCTTTGGTGGATAGATCTGGATAGGCTATCAAATTTGTGCATCATTCGCTGCAAAGGAGAAGTTAGAATAAATAAATCTGTAAAATGAAGTTGCAAAATCTAGGCGTTCTGATGAGGACTCCAGCCACACGAGTATAAATTTTATTAGTAACACGTTTTGGAGATGATGCATTCACGAGATACGGATTAGTGTACGTCTGGCCCTTTTCATCCTAGATGTCACTGTATCTCCCTAGCGTCATGATGGGTCAGGGAATTTCACATTTTTTGAAAAACTTTTCGTAGACGTTCACTTTATATTTCATGTAAAAGGGGGTATGGTCCCCAAGCCCATTATCACGGTGGCAACATTTTAGTAAAAAGATATTTTTGATCAAGTGACAAAGACACAGGAGGGGAATAGATGGAAGAGAAAGGATTGCATATTAAAGAACAAGCCAATTTCAAGGATAATGCCCCTTTCAGTGAAGGATAGATAAAGAGATATAGAAGGAATGCACTCGAGGAAGATGCACTTCTGTTGTTTTACAATGTCCCAATGAAGCTCTAATGTAAATTCTCTCGAAGTTCTTCAAACTCTCAAAATTCTCTCCTACAACGGGTTCACGTTCTCAAAAGACTTTTTTTTATTCTCAAGGACCAGATGAAACATAAAGAGAGCACAGCTCTCTTGGGCACAAGCATCTGAGTGACTGGGAAATTAAGTATTTGTCATTAATTTCAAGTAGCCACGTCTACAAATTACAGCAATGTTAGTGTGAAATGAAGAGTGCAATACAACGCGCCTAGATCATACAATCTTGAGTAAATGCTGTGGCTTTTTTTGCGCATGTAAGTACAAGTATGTCGCCAACACGGCCTTTAAATGTGATTTTTGTTATTAAAGTGTATTGTAGTAGCTAGCAGCACATACGACAACGATTTTCCTTGCTCTTTCAGATTTATTTTTACGGGGGGGGGTGGTCTTGCTCTTCCACTTCAACGCGTGTGAATCACCTCGCCTCATTCTACTCAGGATACACAAACGGTTCCCCCCTAACCGAGATGCCATGCCCAGGATTCAACTGGGGGCTCATAGTTAACATCTAAGTGCGTAACTGTGAGGTTGATGCTAGTTACGTCACATGGACATCTCTTGTATTGGGATTAGGAATGCCTTTCTGGTCACTTATAGTTAATTGGGCAACTCTCTCCATCTGCACCATAGTGCCCGCATCGAGAAAATATGGGTCTCTGATAGGAAAGACGTGACTGTGTCGTAGTCAGTTTTCATTTTATCTTATAGGCATTTTAGAACGTAAGTGTATGAGCCTTGAGGTAATCGGCAATGCTACAAGTCGAGTATCAATACCCTTTCCTTATACGTTAAGGCCCAAATTGGCTTGAATTATCTGTGTTTTTAATGGATGGGACGGGCTTCACAAAAATCGATTCTGGTCGGCACTCTAAGTCTTATCAAATAAACCACAATCACCATTCAAACATGCGTAGCAGTGCTATCTGCACACTACAGCATTGATCATTTATGCTGCACCATTATCCTTTCGATAGTTCATTTAAGTCCCCCGGTACTTTGCAGTGGTTACTGATGATGTAATACACTAAACATGGTGATTTGCAATGATGCCCACGCATCCTTGTATCATACGGACAGAAATTGCGACTCACATCGATCTAGGACCAAAAAATTACCCACTATCACAACTTCTTCTTATACGACGGAAGACTTATACCTTGTAAAGTACTCAATAAAGCGAGTCTCTGGCTGTGTGCCAATAGGTGACTGTGTAGTGAACTGAATTGGTGTCCAAAGTAAATCCAGGTCCATTATATTCTTAGAATGACTCCTCGCCACACTTACGCAAATTGAAGCACTCTGATGGACGACAAATGCCATGACATTTGGGCTGACCTGAATCCTTAAAAAGGGGGACAGACCACAAATATCATCGATGTTTATACCCAGACGCAGTCTTGTTGTTTTGCGTTACAAGATTCACAGCATAACTATCCACTAAATCAGACATCTAGTTGAACACACGCTCCACATTATTTCTTTCTAGTATCGGTTATATTAGGTAACACTGCTGAAACATCCCTCCTTACCTAAGTACTGTTCACAAAAGGTCTACCACTCCTTCGATCGATGGCCTCCTTTCTCCAGCGACCTTTCGCTTTACGTATACGGTTAATCCTTCCCTCAAACACCCGTTCTTCTGTCCCATTCGTCACTTTACTCTTTTCTGTCACCGTGCCATTTACGTCTTTCTCTCCGTAAATAGGCTTTTTATATAATAGCTAGCTTGAGCTTCGTCTATTGACCTTTATCATACAAGGAAATTAGCACGGGTTACACATGTTAACTGGGTGGCAGGCCGCTTCTACTTCATTAAACAATTGCTAGGCTTATTATATCGGTATTACAATATGAAGATAAGATTAACTATCTGCTCGGGAGCAATTGCTTTCCTTTCTACTTCAGACAACAAAAACACCGTAGTCGGCATCAATTCATCAGGTGTCGTTCTGAGGCCTACGTCACATTTCCAACCGGGGCCCGACCGAGCAACTTTCGGGAACGAAAAGTATGACTTACAAGGCATCAAAGTACACAAAACGTTAAGAGAATAGTTGTGGTCATTATTTGTGTATGTTTTCACTTATACATTTCCGAATGATTTGTCGTTTCCACAAACAGCCCGGCCGGGCCCCGGTTCGGAAAGGTGACGTTATCCTAAGCCGGATGAAGTCCTGATCAGTCGGCGTGTATGAGGAAGCCTGAGTACGTGACGTGCCTGTTGAAGTTGCTGTTCAGGAATTTGCCTTGTCGCAGTTCCACAAAGACTTCGTCTCCGATCGCTAACTGCAAGATGACGGTGTTGCTACTGGCGAGGACCGATCCCGTCGATGTGTTGTCCTCCCATAGAGTGGCTCTCGGTAAGTCGTTTTGAATCAGAGCGATCCAGTAGCTTGCGCTACTAATAGGCCTCGTCATCCCGTTGAAAGTGAAGGAGTAAATGCCAGCGACCGGGGCCACGAACTTGCCCGATGACTTGTTGTAAGCCCCGCCCACGTTGACGTAGACGTTATCGTACGTCACGACTTTGTTGCCGTCAGGAGCGTCTAAGGCCAGCGTTCGGGCGGCGGAAAACACCACAACTGGAGGGCAGGATGGCCGCATGTCCCCTTTGGTTCCACAGTATCCTGAACATAATCGAGAACCATAAAGATTAGATACTGCAACATACAATATCGTCCACTGATGCATCGATGAAGGTTGGTCATCCAGGTCATAAGGTATGCCAAATAGTAGGTGGACAAGGTTTTGGAAACGGTCAGACGTTTCAGGTAGTATCCACTACCTGTTGATCAGCAGGTTTTAAAAAACATGAAATTAAATAATATGAGATTTCGAGGTGAATATGAATTATGATAGTCCAATAGGAAACAACGGTAAGACAAAGTCAAAACTACATGTAGGTTGATGCAAATGATCGATGATCATGAAATGAACCAATCAGCCCCCGTTGTTTGAGTACAGAAGCTGATATCGCCTCTCGGGGGTAGGAGGAGACCGATCATAATCCTTCGTTTGCCTGACCCCTAATCAATATCGATATCATAAGGATTTATCCACAGCTTCTTAATAATATGTGTCCCGGACGCACAAATCATCTATTTATCTATTTATGACTGTCCGTGTTCAACACACACAGGCAGAGCTGCCCAGCCAGTCTGTGGCTATTACAAAAGGCTCTACTGACAAATACAAGACAATATGGCAGTGTTTTAAATACATAAAATCTATCATGTATAAATGGTCTAGAATAGCGTATGCAGTGTCTACAAAGGTAGTCACAGAGAGAGGTCTGAGTGAATGCATACACATGTAACGGGGTAGCCTGGACAGCCCAACGTTGTTTTTTTTCGAATAATGTAGTAGTGGTGGCATTGCGAATGGCAATAGAGAGGGTGTCCCAGAGTGACGTTGCTCGGCAGAGGAATGTTTTTGACCTCTGTCGGTTTTACAGACAAACGGCACCACAAACATACCCTTCTTGGCGAAGGTAATTGGTTTCAGTCAACAAGTGAACCAGTGCATGTGAAACGTCTGACATGTATTTTGACATGTCTATTTGCCTATTTTCTTACAGGCCAACATCGACAGGCGCAGCACACTGTTCATACATCTCACACTTACAGGTCACTTCTTGATCACGGATCCTAGCAGCATGCCAATTGGCATTCCTAGGATACTTGGCGCTCCCTATTTGAAACTACACTAGTCTTTGCTCATTGACTTTGCGCCAGACAGCTACTGACTGGCCAAGCCGATGACCGAGAAGCTATTGTTAATCACATTGCAATGTACTTTGTTGCACCAAGCAAACTTTGAAATTCATGTTATGTCAACTAGAGAGAACGGACTTAAAGTGTAAGTCAAGTTTGGAGCCATGTGCCCTAGCAACATACATGAATGGCTTTCTGATAAACGGATGGCTTGGAGGTAGCCTGATTGAATCGCGCTTATAGAGGATGCCGGATCGCCAAGCTTCGACCGGACACTAAAGCCGCGAACAAGGGAGTTTTTCAAAGAGCTAGAGGCAGCTGTAAGAACTCGCGGCAACTCAAAGAAGGAGGCACTAATATTTCCCCAAACAACCAGAAATATTTTACAAATCGCTTAACGAATGTGCCATGAATGAAAAAAAAAAATACGTTGCGTTTTGTTGCCCTTTAAACTATACTTTAACATCTGTCATATTACTTTAATTATGAAATAAAGAGCAACACTTTTGGTCGTTGTACCGTCGCTCAGCGATCACCTTGTAGCGGAAAGGGGCCTTAAATCGACGAGCTGAAAGGTACCATTATAGTGTCTACCTTGAATGAGAATGGAGTTGTGAGGGAAACAATTAAGTCGAATTTGAAAATGATATCAGAAGTGATATGCGGATGGCAGGAAAAGAGAAAAGAAACCAAGTAAAAAGAGTTAAAGAAAGACAAAGGGACGAAACGGAAACACTTCCCAAATATCAAATTTGATCAAACTACACTTGAAACTTGCTTACCTGAAGGCCCGGGGTCTCCCTTGTCGCCCTTCTGTCCTGTCGGAGCGACGACGGTGATGTTCTGATTGTTGGTGACGTGCTTACACGAATCGTCTCCGCCAGACGCCGACTGCTGGGCGGATATCATAGGTGCGAGAAGAAGGATGGCCGTCACGAGCATCATCTTCAGGCTGCTTGGTGCACAGGGGAGGAAATGGGGGCAAACTGCTATCAACTTCTTTCTTAAGTATTCAAGGAGTCAGTAGACTATTCCATTCTAAAAGCGGGAGGAAACATCCGAAACTCTACGAATATCTGTCACCCCGTTTGAAGTAGTGTTGGTTGAACGCATGCCTGTTCCGTTTTGTTCGTTTTCCTTAATGGGAATAAGCAGAATTATACATTCATCATTGTCCTTTTTACTTTTGATCAGATCATAGAAGGCGACAAAATCATTTGATTTATCCCAAGTACGTTAGGCTGAGGTGATCCCTAAAACGTACCAACTACCACATTCATCACAGCATGTGACTCACAAACAAATCGAATTCATGACAAAATGCTGAAAAGAAGAAGGGGATTCTCACGAAAGCGGAAAATTCCATCAATCAGCTTGATATTTACACAGTTGTTTCCGCTTCCGTAGTTTCTGCAGTGCATGAACTTTGCACGTCATTCTTTTGTCAAAGCCGAAAGTAATTGATGTATTCAGTGTCTATGAAAGCGTATCAATAGTTCTTCCTTCCCATCAGTCCTAGTCTTTACCAGACTCAGGGTCGCTGGAGCAGGTCGCGTGCTGTTCCCTAGCGGCTATACTCCTCTGACCGGCTCACTCTTCTATTTGTTCCATTTCTACGTTTTTTCCAGCGACCCGGAGTCTGGTAGAGACTACATCAGTCCTACAAAAGAGTAAACCGATGTCACAAAATACACGTTGCAAAAGAAAAAAAGTGCTTGGAAACAAGACAGAGGAAATGCAATTGCATTACCTGAACAACTGCATTATCTTTCAGCTTTTAGCACTACCAGATATATTGTCCATCCTTTGGTTTTGACAGTGATACCTTACAGTGTGATGACAGGGGCCCGCTAGAACAAGGTGTCATAGTCACGATGTACAAGCAAACTCGGGTGTACAAACGAACAGTAACTCCGATTTGTGGGGCAGAGCCAACGCACGGGCAATATCACACAGGGGCACGAAAGTTTTGTAGAAAGTCTCACAAAATCTCTAAGAATGTAATAACATCTTTCATTCACAAAAAAAGAGTACTGTGCTCCTGTGTCGCTTACTTGAACTTTGACGGACACAGCCCAGCATTCTTTCTATGATGAAGAAAATCATCATCATGTCACTGGATCCCTTTTCGGGCAGCAATGTTGGCCTCTCATAGGATGAAAATCGTCTGATGCCGCTGATAGCACAAGGGGAAGGACTACAGCATTTGAGGAAGTTTTGTTTTGTTTTGGTTTTGTTAAATTTAAGGTGAAGGTAACGGTAAAGTTTTTAGGTAATGGTGACATTAAAGGTCTCATTGCTTTGGAAGCCGTGTAGCGCTTGTTTATCAATGCTGGAAGACGGGTCTCTTCTTCCAGGGCCTTTGACATCATCAACGTTAACAGAAGTCAGATACTCAATTTACGCCAAGGTGGAGTAAGGAAGCCCTGCAAATTGCCCAAAGACACGACGTCTAGCCTGGAAAGCTGCCAACTTGAAAATTGCTGATACATATGTATTGTAAGTTTTCTTGAATGCATAAAACTCAAACTCGTCATTATTTCTGAGGTTACGGAGGTGAACTACGGATCCAATATTGGTTACTCTTGGGACCAGCCTCTGAAGGCCGGTTCCTTTCAAGGCTTACCCTTTACGATCCAGCCCGCCGACATCATCCAGCTTATTAACAACATTTACGCCGCCGGTGTGTATATTGTATGCCTGAAAAAGTCATGGCTAGCCCCCGGGGCAAATATGGTATATAAAAGTGCCCAATTACTACCCGGAAGAAGGTATATTGGAAAATACTCGTTCTCCACGTTTGCCGTCAGGTCAATGCCGGTGACTGGCTGGGTCACTCCGAGGTTAGTCCAATTACACAGTTACATGTGCTGCAGCATTCTCTTCAAACTTTATCTCAAGGCAGATCAACATGTGGCAAGCCAGTATCCATGAGCTAAAACAATATCAAAACATATTGTCACCGGTAGATCTGAGAGAAGATTACGCCTGAAGCGCTTTAATCAAGGCCCTGAGTTATAAGAAAGATAATAAGCCGGCCTCCAATAAAACTAGAATCAGTACTAGCTAGAATTTAAATGATGAAAGCATACATGAATACACCTTGGTTACACAATATTCTCGATGTCAGCACATATTTAAGCCTCCTTCTATATCCAGTTGCCTGGAAGGGCTGCTGGAAGCGTGATGTATTCAAGCTAACTGGATAAAGAGACTTGAAGATTTTTCAACTGGAAGGTCAAGAGCGCCAGCGCAGAACAAATGACTTGATATCTGTTATGAGCTCGAGTTCGAGGCCCAAATGTTGATATCAATGTCTAAACAGCTCCTAGCTATTCACGACAAACAATTCTCTGAAAGCACTGTTAAAGTGGTTCTGTGCCCAGGACAAAACACCTACTAGTGTTTCTAATACTGGATCGCGCCGAATTGCGCCAAAATCCTTCCAGCTTATCGAGTTATAGTGTGCCAATTTCCCCTCGTGGTCACGCTGATGTGTGACGTGTACTGATTACGGCACTAGTGAAGTCTAGATGAGCAGGCGCCAGCAGTATTGGAAATCGCAGTAGTGTTGCCGCAGAACTTCACAACACTACTGCGATTTCCAATACTGATTATACTATATACTGATTAAAATGACCCAACTTGCATTGCATCAAAAAGATACAGTGACGAAATAATGTTCACTGGTGATCCTTTTCGCAACCGATAAGCATAATTTGAATAAGATATAACAAAATTGCGCTAATTTGCGGCATTTTCCTGATATGCCACAAATCCGCGACAATTTGGCGTCCATCTTATTCTTTTACGCCAGTTTTAGAATTCAAACAAAAAATGCAAAGTATTTGTCTCACTAGAATTTCATTGGCAAAGAGCTTAAGATTTGGTGCAAACAGGCGCGCTCCCTACTTTAGCCATGTTAGCTATCCACCTCAATGATAAATCCTCAGGGGTCATTGACCTTTCTTCGTTCTTGCACAAAAAAAATAGAGGACCTTTCACCCCTGAAACGCAGTGGTTTCTTCCTCCATGTGTACGTTCCAAGATGGCGGCCGCCGACTGGGAAGAAGTGAAACGTTTGGCAGCAGATTTTCAGCGCGCCCAGCTCAGCAGCTCCGCACAAAGGTACTGAAACCGTACTATGTTATACTGATAAGTCTTATGCTTACTTTGGAAGACTTGTGAGCAAATGTTCCTACCGTCCAAAGTTCCACAGACCAGTAAAATTATGCACGAGTCAGCTGTTATACAAAGTTTTTTTCATGGTGTCCAAACGACATATGGTAGACTTTTAGGACTCACTGTCTGTATTTTATATCACTATACGGGTAGAGTATGTATCCGAATAGATAAACCTTTGGAGAAAAATAGCTCCGGAACTTTGTGACAATGAAGAACCCTCAAATTAATTTTTTAACCCCGCCCCTTAAAAACAAGATGGTGCTAACGTTAACGTTAACAACCTCTAGACTAGTCTAGTTAGTACTTACCCCTCTTGTATGGAAAGTCAACATGTACATTGAAGTTATTATGCTATGATGTAAAAGTATCACGTAACCTGTTTTTGTTTGTTTGTCTGTTTCAAAGAGTTTAAAAATCAATCTTGATTTTTAACCTCCTTGTTTGTTTGTTTGCTTGTTCTGCACAACTGGTAAACCATCTTTAGGCTTATATTGTACAGTACAGTACAGTACAGTAAGTATAAGCTGCATTTGTAATGTAACTGTTTGGCTGAGTTCCTGATAAGTTAATATAGGACTTAGATACCAAACACCCTAAACGTTTCAGTAAGACCAGATGGACATAGGTTTAGTCCACTCACATGGGGATGGACCATTACTTTTTTTTTGGAGTTCGTAAATGTGCTCTCCTCAACAACACTATGGCTTTACATTCCAACCAAAAGAATGTCCTGGACTGAAGCTAGGTACTCACTGTCACAAGAGTGGAGTGAGGAAATAGGCACAAAACTGACATATGACAAAGTGCCTTTCCCTATTTAAGACAGAACATTGGGGCGGGCAGTGGAGCCTGCTGGGGATTCGAGTCCTGATAACCGTTTTTGTATTGCAGACTGTCTGAGCGTAACCTGATAGAGATAGTGAATGTTCTGGTGGAGTCCCGCCTGCTGGAGGTGGTGTACACCACAGATGGACGGGAGTACCTCACACCTCAGCAGGTCATCAAGGAGATCAAGGATGAGCTGTACCTCCATGGAGGTCAGTAGCTGTATAATCCATATGACCTATATGGCTGGTATAAATGTCCTTCAATAGTGCACACCTTTGAAGGCATGCAATGTGGCAGAAGCTGGCCACATTAAATGACCTGACCTGACCTTTGGACATTTAGCTATAAACCCTAAGAGACTGCCTCAAAGTAAGTCTACATGCTGAACACAATTTTATGTTCATTGTTTTAAATCAAAGATTACAAGTTTTGGCACCCCTTTAATATAATATAATGTTCTAACACACCTCTTATGTGTTCCAACACCCCCCATATATTCCAAGGGATTAGAATGTAGGAATGTGTTTGTCAGAACATAGGGTTGTTCCATTTTAAGCATTTTTTCTGTATGTCATACCATTTTGCCTGTTGGAGGATAATGAAGAAAAAAGTTGCCTAGGTATCATCCTATATCTAGCTATAGTTTACTGGGGCTTCTATTCCATGTGTGGGAGTAAGTAGGATACTGTACTAAAAATTTATCCAAATGACAGAATACAGCTGCAGTGTCAGATTAGGATCCACATGATCAGACTGTCCATACTAGTACTTTTCTCCAAGTATTTGTCTTTTGTGATAGAACATTAAAATCTGGATCTTACCTTTCCCAATGTTCAGGTAGAGTCAACCTTGTGGAGCTACAACAGGTCAGTTCTTTTACATTAACTAAGAAAAAACTTATCACCAAGATACATAAATACTGATATATAAAGAGTACCTGGAAGAGGCATATTTTTTATTAGATTTATAGCCTCCATGTAGTTTGTAGCTATTTTAGTTTTTATTAATCTATTCTTTAGTATGAACAGGAAGTGGCTGAGAGTGTGCTAAAGCTAAATTTAAAGGAATATAATGAACATGATGAATGATTTTTTTAACAAGAGCAACATTATACTAGGTTCTCTGGCGGGTGCTATATGGAATTGCTTTTAGACGATAATAGACCTATTTATGGTTCCAATTGCAAGATGCTTCCCTATAACCTCTGGAACAGTTCCAGCTGTGTATGTGCAGGGAGATACATTGTGTGTAACATGCCTAAGGTGTCTAATGCAGGGTTGTAGGCAGCAAGCACCTGTCCTTCCGTCCTTTGACGGAATTTTGCAGCTGGGGACGGAAAAATTTTGCCCATTTCGTCCTCTGTGAGCAACTTCATTCAATGCCATTCAAAATGGAGGGGATGGAAAATGATTTCTGGCTGGCTACAACCCTGGTCTAATGTATTTATCAATGTCTCAGGGGGCTTCAAATTTGACTATTACATGTACATCTGGAACCAGGCTTATTGTAACACATCTCTGACTTACATAGGGGCTAAGTTTTAAACTGACTCTGCTGGTGTGTTTGTATATGTATCTGTACAGCTCATCAACATTGACCTGAGCCACATTGAGAACAAAGCTGCCGAGGTTGTCAGGACTGACAAGGATGTGGAGCTGGTACTAGGACAGCTGATTGACAGGTCACTGGCTATATATAGACATGTCTAGTTATACCCGCTTGCCTCTAAAAGCTGCAATCATTAAGCAACAATAAGTTTGATAGATTGCTTAACAAATTTTGTATATAAAGAAGAAACTTAAATGATTGGTGTGCTTTGCTGTCTTTCAATCATACTTGTACAACTTAAATGATATTGCAAGCTTATGTTTCCGACTCCCTCCATCTTGTAGGACATACCTGGACAGCTTAGCAGAGGAGGTCAATGACCTGCTGCAGGAGAATGGCCAGGTCACCATAGGTCAGCTGACCAAACAGTACGACCTGCCCAGTGACTTCCTGATGGAGGTAACTACTTTTCTGGTATCTCTCTTCTTGCTTGTAAAGTATGAAGCCATGAGATAGAAAAATGTAGTAGGCCAAAGGTTTGATGTGTAAATGCTGGAGTGTCCAGTTATTTTCATTAAGCATTGCCGAATTGGTATCTCTTCTGCTATATGTGACATTCAGATGTGTATATCGGACAAGAGTCATTCAGGCTCGGATTTGCCCATTTTATCATAACCCCATGACATTGGAATATCTTATTAAAGAATTTGAGCCATTGTCAAATGATGATGAGCTAAAAGTAATGAAGTCTGGTATAAAGTTGGTGTAAAGACTGATTATTAAATTAAAAATGTGACTGTGTCATCCTCATTTCCAGGCTATATTAGAGAGACTTGGAACCATCATCCAGGGACAGAGTGACCCATATGACAAGGGTGTCATCTTCACTGATACATTTGTCAAGATGCACACCGCTCAGATAAGGGGCATATTTAGTGCTATTACAAGGTAAGTTATACATGATTCAGTCTTTTATTAGTAAAAGTATTAAAAAAACTCTTTTGTAACACTCTCCAAGCAGAGGTTGGTTGTTTCAGGTAATTCAAATTTCTGCATGTGTAATGTTGTATGAAGAATTTGGAAAGCAAAGCAACATGATGAAAAGTTTGTAAAATGTAAAATGTTCTAAACTTTTTCAAATATTTGTTGACCATAGTTAAGATATATCTTGCTGAAAGGTTTATCTGTTGCACTAAGTTAAAGTGACTTTAAATCTTAAATGATAATCAATAAACATGAAGCATATACATTGAAATGTAAAATGTTCTAAACTTTTTTCAAATATTTATTGACTATAGCTAAGATATATCTTGTTGAAAGGTTTATCTGTTGCACTTTAAATCTCTAAGTTTAACATTTCTTTGCACATCTAGGCCAACCCCTGTGGGAAGCATTATGAACAAGTACGGGTTTGCAGAGAAGCTTTTCTACAGTAAGCTCAATTCCTTTTGCTTCTAAATTGTATTTGCCTTGCACCAATTGTCAAAGAAGGAGTAAAACTAAAATCCCTACTACATACGTCAATAAGAACAAAATAGAATCACGAAGGTGGTTGTATCTACACTTTTGAAATAACATGTTGTTTGAAAAGAAATTACCTCGTTTTTATCTCATGCGTCATTTGTAAGCATTGACACCATGGGTTATTTCATCTTAAGTATCCTAGCAAATTAAAGTCTGGAATACCACCTGTCTAAACATACAATATACAGACTGGGATCTACTTCCATTCATCTTCAGACCAAAAGTACTTGTTACCCTGCAATACTAATAAGATACTTGGATAGATTCAATATTTGTTTTAATCTTTTCAACTTTGATCTTCTTTTGGTGATATAACTGCTTACAGCTGTGCTGGAGAAGCTAGTAAACGATGGGCAGCTGGCGGGCAGTATTACAGGAGGTCGCCAGGACAAGGCCTTGTACGTCCCTGACATCTACAACAAAACACAGATGAAGTGGGTGGACAACTTCTACTCACAAAATGGCTACTTGGGTAAGCAAGCTATCTTTTTACACAAGATTTGGACCACCATAGTTTGTTTTGAATTCTGAAAGCAATGATTTTTAGAAGTTTCTTGAAATAAAAAGTTTCCAAGTCCAGTTTTCAGTTGCACAAATGTGTAAGTAGTGCGCAATGATAATTATTAAGTATAATATCCAGATTATTATTCTTTCATTGCTACACCTTTCTAATACAATATTTTCCCCAATCCTCACCTCAAAATCCTGTCCATCTATAGTCTGAAAGGAAACACAGTATATGCAAGATAACCATTATTCAAGCAATGTTACTGGATAAATTGAAGTTAGTCAGTCACAGACTAAAGACAGCAGATCCTATCTGAAACATCTGACTGCTTACAAATCTATCCACACAGTTGCTGGAAAAGCTGTTGTATTGGATATCTAGTACCTGTATGTCTAACCTGCACCGACAAAATACAGCATATTGTTTATTACCTGATTATCACACATCACACTCATCCTCATGTGCAGAGTGGGACACTGTTAGAAGACTAGGCATCTCGGACCCCCAGCCCTATGTGAAGAGGCGGTTCAAGTCTGCATCTCTGGTGTTCCTGCCCAGCTGCTGTGTGGGTCCATCCTTACTGAGTCAGGTGGAGGCAAGCATAGAGGAGGCTGTCACTTCAGCCACATGGGTAGATGTGCAGGTAACCTCGCTTTCAATGTTTTATGTTATAAAACATAAATGCCAGGTGGTCCTTATGTAGAGGTGCTTAGTAGATTTAACATATGGGTTTGACTATATTTTACAAATTTGATGTAAAAGAGATACTTGATTGAACATACCTGGTAGCATAATACAGTGATCCATATGAAAAGTTTTTGAATATAATGTGCAACATGTCATGTTTTGTTTGTAATGTTTGGGAAGATTGCATACATATGACTCCTATATTATACAAACACATTCCTTGATAACCATTTTGAAACCATGGCTATCGATACAATGAGTCATTTTCCCCTTACGTTTGTATGCATGTAGACGTTGTTGCCACCGTCCTTCAATGCTGTAGACTGCACCCAGCTGCTGCAGCAGGTGCTGAAAGGCCGAGGGATGGGCTCACACAGGGTGTTCCAGGGCAGTGTGGTGGCTAGTGACAAGTTCATCCTCACCTGTAAGGGCTACTTTGATGAACTCATGAAGCAGAAAGCTGAAAAGGTATTATTATTCACACACATTTCAGACACATTTCAGATTGATGCATTTCTGCTCTTAGGACCAGGAAAAAATGTTGTGTTTCTGATTACCTAAACAATGTTAGCAAAAACCTGCTGACCCTAGAAAATGTATTATCATTCAAACAAATGAAACCATTTGTGCAACACATTTTATAATTCCTTTAAAATGCCCTTCCTATTTCCTAATGATGACGTTTTTTGTAAAATTGTTTATTATACTCTATTACCTTTGTGAAAATGGAGATATTCTTTATGGTCTATGTGTTTGTTTGTCAAGGTTTGTGTCTGTTGTTATTTGAATACTGTAGAGTGACAGGATGTGAGGCGGAAGGTTGTGTAGCCAGAGACTGACAGGATGGAAAGTTTGCTTTGGCCAAAGTCCAAAGTTGATCCCTTGTAGACAGAATTAAAACTTATAAGGAGGAGGTATATGTGATCTTTATTTGTCTTCCACTACCAGGACTCTAAGTCATCTACCATGCTGATATTTGTGGAGGAAAGCAGTAGGAAACCCCCTGTAGCATCAGACCTGCCACCAGCAGATGATGGCACAGGAGGGAAAGGAGGCAAGAGAGATGATAGGAGGAAAAAAGCTGGTGGTGAGATTTTACAAGCTCAAGTTAATAATTGATAATTTATGTTCATAGTTATAGACACAAGGATTATAAGTTACAGTGTTAATCATGTTCACAGTAGGTGTAATCCTCAGAAACTAAAGTAGTCTGAAATATTAGTACAAAATATGCTGTTTGACTACATCTACAAGCATGACTTTTTTTACCAATTTACAATGTATGTCAAAAACCAATACTGGAAGTTCTACTACAATACTGTAAAAGCTGGAAAGACACCCTTACCTGAGTTTAACCTTTTATTTCACCAAAAATTATAAAGATCAATCCATGGATTCTAAAGTTATCTGCAAACAACACACACATACCCAGACAAAAAATAACCTTCTTGGCAAAAGTGATTGACTAAAATTGATGTGTTCCAGAGGGAAAGACCAGTACAGGTGGAGGTTCTGGGTATGGTTCCAGAGAAGTGAAAACCAAAGGGAAGAGTAAGAAACAGAAGAGAAGGGAGGCGGAGGAAGAGGAGGCAGCAGCTAAGTCCTCTTCATCTGGTGGACACAGTAGGAAGCAGGAGCTCCCTTTCATGACTATAGAGGTAGGAAGTATGAGAGTTACTGATGAGATTAGGGTGTGCAATGTTGTATGACCCATACCAGCCTTCCAACATTACCCCAATTAAAATCCTTTCGGCCTGAAATCATCTCAAGGTACCAAGGTGTTCTCAGTTATGGATTGGATTTGAACAACACCATTTGGTAGAAAGTGGTCAAAACTGTGTCCTAGGGGACTGGCCGTGTGCAATTGTAGAGTATTGCTATGCAGAGAACAATGTAATTCAGACACAATTCTCTTGTCAGCTGTGCAGTGTTGTAAATCAAAGGTTAACATGTCATCTTATGTTATGCTTATTCAGGAAATAGAGGAAGTACTACGTAAAAACCTCCCTGACTGTGATGATGGGTTTGTCACAGAACTAGCAGAGGACCTTCACAGGTAAGATTCACAGGTAATTTTTTGTCTTTAAACTCAGAACTAGGAGATATGAAAGTAAGGGACTATCTGCCAAAAAGTAGCAAGATTATATATACAAGAGACATCAATGTGGGATAATTTTTCAAAACTTGATCTAGTTTTTAAGAAAAATTGTTCTGTGAACTTCACAGGACTTTTTCTTCCCTTGCTGCATGTTGCTAGGGACATCCTCACTAGATATCTATAATTATTATTGTTTGCAGTTTGTTGTCAAAAGTTAGATGTGATGGGTCGTTCAGTGTAAAATAACCAGCTGTTGCAGCACAGCATGCTTATGAAGCTGGTGTGTCACACCAAAGTACACGACTACAGTGATACTGGCTATGGTCGAGTACATTTTTTGTCCATTTCTTTTTACCACAGACCCTTGACTAAAAGTTACCAGGAGGTGGCTAAGTCAGTGTTCCTGGCCTCCACTGGTGGTGGTAGTGGAGCCTCCAGGAAGGAGACACACAGAGATCTGCAGGAGAAGGTTACTGGTCTCTGGACGAACATCAAACTGTTCGAGAAGGGCCTGAAGCTCTTTGAAGGTTAGTACACGGATACAAGATGATGTTGAATGGCAAGGCTAGCAGACATGAAATCGAGGTTCTATTCCATGCTAGATGTGTAATCGGGAAAGATACTTTTCACAACTTTCCTCACTCCACCCAGGTGTAAATGGGTCTCTGTCACTTCAGTTGAGGAGGTAAAAGGTGATGGAAGGAAAAGGATTGCCTCTATCTTCCTATACCGTACCCAAGACACAGTACCCTAGGATCTCAAAAGCCATAGGAACTTTACAATGTACCTTTACCTTAACATTTACATGTACCTTACAAGGGTACAGATACACTAATGTTACTTTTTATATTACTAGTAACAATGCCCATTTTTTCATACCTGCTGCAATGTAGTACATTCAAGACATGTTTGTGCTGTTTTCAGTTTGAATAACACATTGTACATTATTCATGCAGAAATGCTCAAAATTCTTCTGCCCTAAGTATATTTTGATCAGTGGAAATAAATGTAAATTGTGATTGAGCTTGACCCTCCCCTGATCCTTTGCATTGCAAGTACTATTAGAACATTTTTTGGACATCTCAGAGTTGCTGTTCCACTTTTTCTTTGTCTACTGCTCCTATGAAAACACTCCACATGAAGTAATGTTGCAAAATTTTTGTATATTGTAGAAGAGGCTCAGAGTCAGCTGGCCAAACATCTCCTGAAGACCCTGTGCACAGATGTCACAAACATTCTGCTCAATTTTGTGGCCTCAGAGCAGATGATGTCAGTGAATGACCCTAAAGCCATAACCATAGAGGTGAGAAGTTACAGCCTATGAGTATTTTCTAATTTCTATTCCATTGGCACTCATTCCTTAATTTTTGTCACCCTCCACTTGCATTTGAGTTTTATTTATTTTCAAATTGTTTGTTCTTTGTCCACAGATGCGCTTTAAACTTATCTCCAATCTACCTGAGCACATTAAAGAACCAATGACCAAGCTCCACACATCACTGGCAGGAAAGGTAAGACAGGGCTCTGTATTGGACAGTTCCTTGGGAGACAATTGGGACCACATAGGTCCAGTTTAGAACTTTTATTCAGCCTGTCATCCATGCTTACTTGTGTCATCAAGCATTGAGCCACTGGGGAAGCTATATCAGAAAAGACAGCCTAGGTGACAGGCTGAAAAAAAGTTCTAAACAAGATCTTTGTGTATAGGGGCTTGGGGATGATTAGTGTGAAAGACGTCAGTTACTGAAAAATGAATCCACTCATGGGTATGCAATGTTCATGTACAATAAGTATTGCATATCTCTCTGTAAAGGAAGTGGATGACTTCCTGTCAGCCCTGGAGACTGTGGCAGGGGAAATGCAGGTGATGCTGAAGAAAGCTGACAAGAAAAAAGAAAGGTAAAAGTATAACAGATGCCATGTATCAGGATTAACGGCACAGTAGTAATTCGCATAATTTTGCTTAAGCTTAAGAAAAGGAACTAGACAAGACTTCAAAGATGTTGCTCTGAGGTACTCTAGATTGAAATATTTAAAGTTTCTAACAAAAAATTTGCTTCTGACCATTTACAAATCTATCCAGTTGCTTGAGTAGCTGCTATCTTGTTGTTTCTTACTACCTGGAATACTAATCTTCATCAATGTGGGATGATTTTTTGTATGACACATGTCTACCTCCCTTACAGACAGCTGGTGTTTAACCACAGACAGTCCCTGTGTGAGGAACTGGGCAGAGAGGAGGAGCCAGCCACAGTGTTACACCTGGCTGTGCTGTTAATGTTCCAGCAGCTGTCACACGCCATGGTCCATGCACCTGGCAGGTGTGTGCCGCTCATCATCAGCCACCTGGAGCAGCACCTGCCCAAGGAGCAACATGCCAAACTTGTCGACTTCCAGGGTGAGGAGTGCTGTGATCTTTCTTCTCTCACAGTTAATGTTGTTAAGGCCTCTTTCCAATCATATCACATATGCTGGTAAGGCCCCCTTTTCACTTGACAGTGATCACTGAGTGACTATAGAGCCAACAACCAAAATTGGATTCGTGTAAACCCTGACTTTATAATTGGAATGTGATGCAAGCCATTTTATTATTATAACGACAATGAAACAAGGAATAGTTACAAAATTTGTTTGCCTATGAAATTCATTGAGTGATCTGGGAAATAGTTGGTTACCCGGTGGTTGCAGCCTATAGTGGAAAGAGAAATGTGATTTAGACTTGGTCTTCAGATTCAGTGTTCTGATGGTGAAGGCCAGTTAGCACCACAGACAAACTTGCTATGAAAATATACATGTTTTATGAAATAGCGAGTCAGCACAAGGGGATTAGACAACAATACAGAGCCAAAGCTAACAGTTTTTCAAGTCTTAGCCACAAGTCCTGTTCATGTTGCAGTATGATAACCATTCAGCACCAAGGAGAGGGTACAGACACAGCAATAAACCATATCATGATTTAACTGCCCATGTGCAGCAAGTTGCATGTTAAAGTTGAAGGTCCCTGAGACATATTAAACAAAAGCATATACAATAGGAACGTATAAGCCACAGTTTGGCATGTGCAGTTTTAACCTTTAACTGAACAATAGTCTGTTGCAACCTTTGAGTGTCTTGATCATGAGTGCTATCAATTCTATCAACTGCCCACAGATCTGGTAATTAAGTGTGTGAAGGCCAAGCAGCAAGCAGGCGAAGATGGGGACAAAGATGCGGACAATCTAACCACGACGTTGCACAAACTTGTTCCCGACATCAAAGATATGGCACTCAATCCAAAAAAGGCATCCGTGGATCAGGAGGACTAACTACACCAGGACTCACCCTCCCCACACCAACTACTGTACCACATCCAGGAAATCTAGGTTTTGATATATTGCATTTAATGAAAACCTTGTAGACAGAAATCGATGACAATAATACATGTTCTGTCATAAACAGCATGTTTGTGTGCGAAATTGGAAAACTTATTCAAAACATCATTGTTGGACATGTATGGACAGTTTTAGAGATTTACATATCTGTTTCTATCATAAGACTACATTCCTTTGGTAATCACATCTTGTCATGCTAGTGACAGTATAGCAGCATTTTGAATGTTGCTGTTATTCAAGCATATCCTGTTGATTGAAAACTTTGGAAAGTTTCTGTACTACTTGTATTTAATTCCATGTAACAGGTTTGACATGAGAGGATCTGTAATGATTCAACAAGATCTCGAAAATCTTTAGCTCAACTGGTAATTCATTTATTGTGGATGCAAGAGATTTCATGGAATTATAAAGAAATGAAAACATCCTTTACATGGATGAAAAGTGCAACATACATAAATATTTCTACACTTACAATGGCATCTGTCATGATGCTTAAGGCATACAATGTAACTCCAGGACCTATTCTTACCTTAATGACAGACATGTAGAAAGGACAAAAGCAATTTTGGAGATCCATAGTTTCTGACCAGTTCATTACTACTTCTTGAAAAAGCTACATTTCTCAGACATATTGATGTTGAAGTTTTCAACACTTACAGCAACATCTCAATCTACAACCCTTGTTTGAGACCAAACCTATCACACAGTGATAAATAAAGTAGCACGACTGCTTCTGTATATTGCAAGCCCATCACACATTTAGAACCTTCCCAAGACTGTGCTTACGACCACTCCCCAACCAAGGTCAGCGCTGGGGTGGGAGTAGCCTGGAATATCCATCCTATTCTAGTCGCTGTTCTAATCACATCCAAGCAGAATATGACTTTCCCAACTGAATTATAGTCGGCTAGCCTGGATGACATTTAAAGACTTGAAGGCAACATTTCCGTCCAACTTCCAACCACAGGGGACTTTGCTCAAGACTAGCTCCCAAACATGTCTGGAAAAGACCAGGGGGCTGTGGTCGGCATTGCATGATGGGCTTAATACACAGAATGTTGGGCAGGGTCGAACACATCAGTCTTGTGATCTGCAGGGTTGGGCGCCAGCTCATAATTACAAATCATCACCTCCTGTCTCTGCATCTGGAAGGAGTGAAGTTACATGCTGGTAAATGCATCTGTTCAATAAACGGGCCTTATTACCTTTGCCAGAATGGCTAAGGTTATGTTTTGGGCTTGTGAGTCTGTGTGTGTGTCTGTGTGTGTGTGTGTTAACAGCATAACTCAAGAAGTCTTGGATGAATCCCGATAATATTTGGTAGGTGGGTAGGGGTCAGGAAAACGAAGGTCAAGTTCGATAATGGGCCCCCTAGCGGCTTGCTAAGGTACTGCAGCAGAACCTCAATTTTTTATATCTCCTGTTCTGGACATGCTGTGATCATGATTTTTGAGCGGTAGATAGCCCTCGAGGCAGAGAGTAAGTGCTGTGAGTTTGGGCCCCCTAGCGGCTTTTTTGGAACTGCAGGCGCCAATTTCCTTTCAAACTTTGGACGAGAGTAACTCTACAACGTGTTGACGGATCGTCATGATTTTTGGTATGTAGATAGAATGAGTGATGACTTACATAATGGTATACTAATTATGCAAATCAACAGCTAATTTTCATAATTAATGAGGAAAATTTATAAATCCACTGCATTCCATGATAGGACTTTCAAACTTGTCACATATGTAGCTGGGAAGGAGAGAAATGTCGATAGATATCAATTATGCAAATGATGGCCTCATTTGCATAATTAATGAGAAAATATGAAGATGTTGACGGATCATCATGTTTTTTGGTATGTAGGTAGCGTAAGTGAAGACAAACATAATGAGATACCAATTATGCAAATCAAACAGCTAATTTGCATAATTAATGAGGATATTTTATAAATTCACTACGTTCCATGATAGGACTTTAAAACTTGTCACATATGTAGCTGAGAAAGAGAGAAATGTCAATACATATTTATCATGCAAATGATGCTCTCATTTGCATAATTAATGAGAAAATGTGAACGTGTTGACGGATCGTCATGATTTTTGGCATGTAGATAGCCTAAGTGAAGACTTATATAATGTGATACTTATTATGCAAATTAACAGCTAATTTGCATAATTGATGAGGAAAAGTTTATAAATCCACTGCATTCCATTATAGTACTTTCATCAAAGTTGCCACATATGTAACTGAGAAAGAGAGAAGAGAGTAAGAGGTGTATTTAAAGACTTTGAAAGAGAATAAGTCAAGAATGGATCAAAGGATCATCATGATTTTTGGTATGCTGATAGCTTAAGTTATGCTTGATACAATTTGATATCAATTAATTGTAACTTGGGATCTAATTTGCATAATCAATGCCGAAATTTTATAAACCAACTCCAAGCATATAATTATGAAGAAAATGAAATGAGTAACGCATTTGTCTACAGACATCATTCTACATAACAAACCTGGTTTATTTGGCAAAGGTATGTGTTCGTGGAACTCTAGTTTTATCTTTAAATACTGGTCATAATGAAAATCAAAGCAATGTACATTTTGTACATACAAAAATGTAACCTAATGTGTATAATTGAACTGGTAAAAGCATTTTGTTCTCAGCATATGCATTAATAATAAAAAAAATTAAATGGAAACATGCAAATGCCAAACCTGTTAACTTGTGTTGTTTCTTAATGGGCTGTCTGTAATAACTTAGTGACAGTCATATTCTCAGCTTCACTTCATCTCTGTACAATTGTACCTTCTATTGCTACCCAATGAAATTATGTCTTAAGAATAAGGGATGTCTTGGTTAACTTCAACATGCCAAAACAGTTATAAAAGGACTTGGGTACCTCTGTATACTCTCCACGGAGGCCAATATAGTATACTCTTGTGTTGTCAGCACCAAAGTTTCCAGGGAAGTAGATAGAAAGGTTGTGGACACCAGAGAATCGCACCACCCTGAAGGTAGAACACAACATGGAGGTGAACAGGTTAAGGTTGAGAAATTACAGTAAAATGTTGCCCATTATTTCTGTACATGGTACACATGTATATAACACTTGCCAGCAACCTTTTGGTCATTTGAACCTTCATATAAATATAAGGTTAAGAATCAAATAACTGTTACTCATCTAAGTGAGCTGTGAAGTTTTCATGGGTAGCACCTCAAATGTACAATGCATATTAAAGTACACTTAATAAACATAATGAATGCCTTAAATGGAATACAAATGCCTACTTGGTGTTATACTCCACCACCCCATTTGGGTCAGGTTGTAGCTCAAACTCCTGGTCTGCTTCCACGTGGACATCATCAAACGTCATCGCATCACGATTCTTAAACCTAACAAATACAGAACAGGATCAATAGCATGCCTTGTGGTGATCCCTTATAATGATACAATTACACAAAAGACAGAAAAATGAATTGTAGTGAAACAAAAGACATAATGAGGAACTGATGAAATGCTCACAGTTTCATGCGATCAGGGTGTGACTCATCCTCTCCACCAATTATTATCACTCCTTTCAACTTCACCAGGCCTGTAAACCTGCATGGGGAAAGACCAGGGATGGAATTACATGTATATGCTGTATACAGTGGTCATACTGTAGCAGTAGTAGTTGAGCACAGCACCAAAATGAGAACACTTCTTTGATTTTTGGCTTCAATATACAAGTACATTTTTTGGTGGAACTAATCGTGATAATAGATGTTCATTTCAAATCGTATAAATCTTTACTAGCCTTCAACATTGTAGATGAATATCTTAACAGGTAAAGTGAGGGTTCAACCAGAACGAATGTTGGAGAATTTGCAGACAACACAAGGTCACTGTTACAACTCACTGTGCTCTTTGCCTAAATCAAACAGTGAACCAACTCACTACCAGGCATGAGTGCAGAGTCAGTGAACAGTTTCAAAACAAGTACGGCAGAAGAGGAGGCACCAGGGATGAAAAGAGGGTGACATTTCAAGCAAGGCCCTACATGTAGCATTACCTCCTCCAATATCAAAAGTTTCCTCAAGGTGTCCTCATTAAGTTACAAAGTGAAAATTAGAGATGACCAACTTACGGGATGTTGAAAAGAAGTTCTTCATCTGCATCACTGTCCACATACTGTCAAACAATATAGGAACATGTTATAATATGTAACAAAGATATACTGCCTTATAATACCTTAAAACATCTCAAAACTACTAGTACTTTAGTACATGGTAGGGGTACAACCTACATTTGTACATGTACATTGATGAGGGACATTAGGGGGTGTCAGAATATATAGATGTTACAAAATAGGGGTGTAACACACAGTAGAGATGGGACATGTGTACCTTTAAAAAAAGGTAAAAAGCAAGAAGAAAGTACAGTCTTCCGTGCACATACTTTGCTTTTGTCCAAACGTTCATTCCATGGTTTGAAGACCTGTTTCCCTGATCCCTCCACTGTTTCATTCAGACACTCCACCCTGTCCTTGTCTATCTTCATGTACAGGTTGTACTGTACACCGATCTCTGGACTATCATGGTCATGGTCATGGTCATCACCTGGAAGGTGGTTGGTAACGTTATGATCAAGATTTCCAATATTGTAGGGGTTCTAATACAATGTATTAACGTTATATACATAATTTATATTCATAACTCCAGCTACAGTCGCAGCGACTATAAGTTGCCACGGTTCTCGACATTCCTTTTGGGGGGAGGGGGGTCTATTGTCAACAAGAAATAATTGCAATCATTGCATGTGGAGCAATTCATGATAGGAGAAAAGGCAGTGAATTGAAAGTAAACACCCACCTCCATGCCCGTGTCCGCCACAGCCATGACTGTGACCGTGGCCGTGGTGCGCCATACAGACTCGGTCCAACCAGACCTCCTTCTGCAATATTTTGTTAGGACAAAAACTACGTTGTGACGACAAAAACTACGTCGTAGCTCTCTCTCTCTCTCTCTCTGCGACGTAGTCAGAAGCTGGCCTAAAGGGGGTTATAGTATGGAAAAGAGCAAACCTAGTCAAGTTGAACGGAAGGGTTGAACAAGTGAAATTGAGAATGCAAGCAAGTCTGGTAGTCAGTCACAACAACGTGCACCACAAAGGTCAAATGGGGTCAAATCACTCTTAAACTGGATTCACATTTATCACGGATATGACGCTTAGCTCAGCCCAACTTTTATGATCACTGTGGGCGACATCTGCGGTCACATCAGTTAACGTTTGCCCAATTTTTACCATTTACATGGCATTGAGAAACCCTTCAGAAGAGCCTAGTGAATACAAAGACTTCAGACTTTTTGATTCTGATGACTGCCTTCTAGCGAATGAAGCGACATCTAGCGGTTGATGCCAGAGTGCAACGTGTGTAAACTGTATGCAGTTTAGTAACGATCGGTACATGGCGGACCGGGATTGTTTTCAAAAACCGACTGCCGGAGGAATTCTTTCCCCCATGGACGAGACGTCACACAGGACAGAGCGGTGAGCGTGGGGTTGGGTCGTCGCAATCTGAAGGTTTAATCTGTAAACATATGTCCTGGTGAAGTGTAGAAACGATGGAGAAATCACAAGAACATGCATGGTGGGAGGGGGGCAAAGCTTCCAAATTCTTCTAACGTCTTTACATGCACCTGTAACGTTACTCGTGCAGATGTACTTGTACAACTGGTGGAAAAGTAGAAAAAATGTCGTAAAAATCATCCTTATACCGTTCATCACTGTGTGCTCAATGTAAAACTACAAATTATTATAGCAACTATTTCTAAAGCGTCTGTAATCGAGTTATTATGATAAATTATGTATAAGCGAAGAGGCGGTTAGACTACTGCTAACGTACCAGTAACGTTGTAAGGTGATCTTGGTATAACGTTACTAATATATATGGTTATGCCAGTCGGCTTTCAATGGGCGTCATTGATGTACTAGTAGCCAAATGAACAAGTGATGAAATTATGTCTGAACAATGATGTACTGTAATTCTATTCATAACCTTAAGCTTTCCTGAGTTTCTGTATACCCTATGACCTGCTAGCACATTCCTTATACTAGTTATATGACTAGCTACCAGTAGTTGAAATGATTTAACTTGGTATCAGAACAAGTTGGCACCTAGTCATGCAGAAGTCCAGGACATCTCGGAGTTCCTGGTATTGGGTTAGATTTGAAATTAGGTGTCCTGTTAGAGTTGAAGTTAGGTGTCCTAATCTCCTATTGAAGGCAAAACATATCTATGAACCATCCTAGGCAAGTTTTTCTGATTTGCTACATACAAATTAAAGTTGTCAAGGTACGGAGTTGTCTGGCATCCATAATTGTAACATTAAACAGTGTTTTTTTGTTTTGTTATTTAGGCATTATATTGATTAACTAAGTCCATACCAGTATTGAATAGTCTAGAATCCCACTGTCAGTCTCACTGTCTGAGTCACACACTGTGTATTCATATGCCTCCAGTAAGGGTGATGCCAGTTATCATGCCTTTTTGTATTGTATTAAATAAAACGAAAGGAAATGAACTTTGAAATAAACTTTATTACACAACATTTGTACATGGTACAATGCAAGGCAAAATGATAAATCAATTAATACAATAATACTCGTCTCGTCTGAAGGTCTATGATTAAATGAGATGCAAGGAAAATCTATGTCACTTTCTGGACAATTGATGATTCGTATTAAACAATGTAAGTTTTGTATCTTGACATTTGTTTAACATTTATATCCAGGTTAAAAAGAAGTCATACATCCAAAAAGATGCAAGGACCAGACAGAGGCCACAGCCTGGCCCATACCATCGCAAATCCACAGCAGCTCTTCTCTCCCAAGATGTCCCCCATTAGGGCAATGGTATGTTCCATGGTCCAATGATACACTTACATCCAATGGTAAAGTCGTTTTACACAAAAGTTACTAGCTCACTTATGCATGTTGAAACAAAATTGTCTGTTTGGAAAACATTACATTTGGATGGAAAGCACCAGAAGTTGAAGATATTCATTTTCAGGGTTGGACAAGTCCACTAGCCCATTGTCCAGGGCAAGTGAAAGTGCTGTTCGGGCAAGTGCATGACCTACCCCACTTGCCCGATCGGGCAAGTAAGATTTTTCTGTTGAGTGAGATGTTATTCTTGTTACCTTTTACAGTCATGACATCAAGCAATGGTCAAATAAGAATTCCATTGCTTGAAGTGAAAATGCACATAAAAGTGACAGTCATTTGAATTTTGGGCAAGTAAAAAGTTGGTTTGGGCAATAAATTTTTTATGTGCTTGCCCGATAGGACAAGTTAATTTTAGAAAACTTGTCCAACCTTGATTTTGTAAATGTATTTGCTGTTAAATCAGAAACTGTCCTGTTGACAATATATCCATGTTTTATTGTGTCCAGGGGAAGTCCTGGGGTGGCAGTGCCAATGGTGACCAGCTGGTGAACAGAAGTGACCTGTTTGGTACTCCATCGTACCGCTCACCGTTAGACCTGGTACACACACGTCCATCAGCCATGGTCAGTCAGCATGGCAGCACTGCTCCACAGCAGGTACATGTGTTGTAGCACCTAGATCCCTCTGAAATGGGGCCATTCTACAATATACAATAAAACTTTATTTTTATTGAAATGGGAAGATAGATTCGAAGACTAGGTAGCTTGCACTTGGTTCCAATTGGACATGTACAGCGAGTTGCATTGTGGGTGATATGTTAAAGGTGAAGGCCCCTGAGAGAAAGAAATGTTTACAAGTTAGGGGCCTTCACCTTTGACATGTTACCTATGATAATTGATATGTATTTTGCTCGGCATGTGCAGTTGGAACCATGAAGTTATTATCTTAAATACTAAGCACAGTTAACTGTGAATGTCAAATTTCAATACTTGCCCTTAGGCCACACCAATTTAATTTCTTGGTTCACGGATTTTTTCATAAAAAATATGGAGCGAGAGGGCGAAATAAAAATAAAAATTGTAAAATGGTTGGGGTAAAGGTAATGGCTAATCCAAAACATGAAGAAAAAAAGTTTTCAGCTTGTAAAAGGTACAAAAACACTATTATTGTACAGTAACAGCACCTGTACCCACACTTTAAGGAGCTTATAATATAAAGGCCAATTTGCTACACCAGAAAGTTGGTGAATGGTTTCATTAATGGTGAAAATTTGCTGAGTGGTAATTTTTATTTTTATTTTTTTTCCCAAAAAATAGGAGCGAGCGAATCCGTGAACCAAGGAATTAAATTGTTGTGGCCTTATCCAAGACTAAATAGTTGAACAAAATATCTGATGATACACTGTCTCCATCTGAAGTTTCCCTCTTCTTTTCTCTTTAGATATTCACATGATGGAGGTCAGTTTTGACCTGTCACCTTCCTCTCCTACTACTCACTTTCCATGTAAGCTTCAACTTTTCTATCCAACCTTCTATTCTGTACTACATAGACAAATGTATGGCTTGGGTACTGTCGTCTTTACCTTTAAAGAGAAGTTCAATTTTCGAACATGATGATGATATGCAAATGTCTTTATACTGTAAACAAATGTACTTTTTCTGTGCTTTTATTTCATGGGAAAAAAGGAAGTTTTAGCAGTGTCTTAGGTTCATGGTTGACACAGTTTTGTAGTACAGCAGTGTATTGGAAACATACATTCATGGTGTCTGGAATTTGCATTGGTGACGTTATAGCGAAAACCTTATAAGTAAATCACTGAAAAAGTTTCCAGATTTACAATATTTTCTGAAACCAGAGCAGTATGTCCTAGTTTCTACATCATTGTAGTGATGTAGTTTTAATACATATCTGTCCCACTGTAGGAATCTGAGCCCAGTGCTGTAACAGGAAGTACAGATGTTAACAAGTCTCTGTCTGAGCAGGACTCTCTCGCAAAAGTCAAAGGTAAGTTCTGCATGAGGATAAAGATCACTTGAGTAAAACAGCTCCAATTTTGGGTTTACAAAAGTACATATGCACCCATTATTCCAAGTTACTGCATAAGAGTTGATTTCCTGGTTGTGTTCCAGCCGATGGCTTGCTGAGCTTCAGTTTCGGCAGCGCCCCTTGTCACGGGTCCTTCAGCGCAGTGCCGAACTTTGACCCCGGGCTCAGCCTGTCCATGGGTACATCCTGGTCCTTCAACACAGCCATGGGCGAGTCTGTCTCAGGTACCTCACATATACATACAAGGATCATTCTGCATTTACAGTCTGAATTATGGCTGAAAGATCTATTGTCTGTACTGTGTTATTGTTGTTAAATAGTACCTTCAGCACCAAGGACAGACATGATCTGAAGCCATTCACAGAAAACCTCCTCCTTGGCAACAATAACTCTATTCTTGACCTCTTTGGTACAAGTTTGTTTTTACTTTCAAGATCAGTAAAATGTAGAAAGTGACAGATTGTAAAATAGTTATCTTAGCAACTAAGGCTGATTTTGCTCAGATTGTTCAGCACCAAGGATAGCGTAGTTATTGTGAAGCTTGTGTATTTTCAGGAAGAGTCCCCAACACCATACACAACCCCAACAAAGCCATAGTAACGGTGGATGCTGTTACAACCCAGGTGAGACACCTTTACTTCAGTACAGCATGGTTGATTTGTATGATGAAGTGATACATGAATCTGAAGTAGATTTTTAGCAATCAGGTGAAGCCTTATTTAGGAGTTGAAAAGTTTCTCCAATATCTTAACATTTATACTTCATGAAGATTCTTGTCCATCTGTTAATCTTTATCTATTTTGCAAAATTAGTCTAGAACACATGCATATGTGTAACGAAACTGGCTAATAACAAAGCAGAATTGTTCTACTTCTAGTAGACTACATATGTAACCTAATATCTTTGTGCCATCCATCCCAGATCCTTGTTGCAAATGACATGGCGTGTGAGCTGTTTGGGTACGGGCGGGATCAGCTGGTCAGCATGCAGCTGTCCCGCCTACTGTCCGGTCATCGCAGCTCTCACCTGGCACTGACCGAGACTCACCTGGACCCTGCATCAGGAGAGCTGGTCAGCATCGCAGGCAAAGTGGTCAGTGTTGGAATCATTGTTTTGTTTTGTTTTCTATTGTATAATTTCTTGATATGAATATACAGATATGCATTGCACATGCACAATAATCAAAATAGATAAATTGTATAAGACAACTACAAACTTGTCCAAAAGGACTTGTCCAAACATAACAATAAGACTGTCTACCATTGCTTCAGTAAACCATAATTTTGTTGCCAGACAAAGAACCTCACAGTTTCTATTTCGGTATTGCATTGTATTTATGGTAATATCCAATGGTACTACTACTTCTCTACTACTATCCAGTTTTATTGCCTGTTGTACCCAGTCAGGCGAGGGTTATATGTGCTTGCACATAGATGTGAAAGCATGATGGCAGCCCACCAACAGTCTCTGTTTTTTGGGTTAGCAATCTGTAAATTCAAGATGTGGAGATCTTCCCTTATGTTGTCAGTCCATGTCTATACTTTGGAATGATATAATTAGTTTTTGCTTTTGGACAGTTATTCAAAATGACAGTTATGAAATATAGATCTGTGTTAGATCCCTGGAATTGAAGATAAGCATATTGAAAGTTCAAGTATTCAATCAGAAAACACATACAGTACCGAAGCAGATAATGAAATGGCAATTACAGATTACACATCAAACGTCAAGCTAGATTGTGTGTCCTTGCAACTTGGTTAGATTTTTTCTCAGGAACTTTATGTCACAGACTGGGCTGAGATAGTCACTTGTAAGGACTTGATATGGCCCTCAGAGTTTCAGAGATGGATAGAAGTAGGTCAGTACAAGAAGGTGGAAGAGCTCAGTAGGTAGGGACTGAATATATCTTAGATTAGCAGAGGAATAGACGGAGGTGTTCCACTCCAGTTTGTGTTCATGAGTTCAGGAGGGATCATATTCCCAATCCTGACATTAGTTGAACTTTTATCTGAAGAGCAGTCTGTAACTGTGTGTACAGGTGGATGCAGTAGACTCCACAGGCCTGAGGATCCCCATCTCCCTGTGGATGAAGAGACTACAGTGGCAGGACCAGCCTCGCTGTGTGGTCGTCATGGAGCCAGTAGAGCGCAGAGTGGCACATGTACAGTTTAACAGTCAGGTCAGTAGATATCAACTGTAAATAATCCCTCACCACATAGGCTGTCTGGTGTCAAAGAGGGGACTATATGTTAGTCACCTCTGCTGTCAGCTACAAATGTATACTGTATTTATTTTAAGTTTTTTTTTTTTTCAAGTAATAAGTAATGTGTTGTGAATTTCGGATAAAATGTGTTTTTTTTTCCTTTTACGTCAAGGGAAATTTCCCAATGGTCTAAAATAGGATTCACATACTTGCTGATCAGCTCTTTTGACATTAATGTATAACTGTGCATACTGATATTTCTTATGTCCACCAGGGTCTACTTGTGGATTGTGATGAGGAGTTTTGTAGTCTCCTGGGTTACGAGAACCCAAGTGATCTACAGGGCTGTCAGATCTTGAACTTGCTGCCTGGCATGAGTATACCCATTCCTAGTACACTAAAGAATAAGGTAAAGTCTTAATGAAGTTCTTGTATATGTACAATGTATGTATATGTCTTTTCCAAGTTGTGAACAGATGAATCTATGGAACTTGTTTGAGTAAAAGGGCCAACAACGTTGTAAAATAATGGGGTTAAGTCTATAACCTTAAGAACTCTGCTTATACATTTTATCAGATTATCTGCTTACAAACGTACATGTTTCAGGATGTTCATAAGCAGAGAATAACAGGCAGCACCAAAGATGGGAACAGTTTTCCACTCAGTCTTCTCATAGAGCAGAGTGATGCAGCTGGTCATCCAGACAACACAGACTCAAGTGAGTTCATTTGTAAGGTTTTTGTTTCAATACTCATGTGGGAGTTACGGTTGACTTTCAAACAAGTTTTTCAAGCATTTTTAATGGAGAAAATCTGTGACTGTATTTCAGAATGTCCCTACATGTACTTTTGCACTTACATTTACATTTGCATAAATCCGTTTTTTGTTAAAAAGTATTACTTGGTTGTGTAAACATATATAGTGATGCAGCTGCTCTAGATCTATCCTTTTGTATGGTAATTGTGTATGTGTATGATAAAACGGTGGCTACAGTTATTGGTGCTGTAAGATTCTACATGGCACCAATGTTGTGCTGGTCACCCAGAAAGTTGCTACAGATCTTACAGATAAAGTTGTCACACAGCAGGGAATTTGATTGGCAGACGAGTGTACATGTACATAAGGAAGGTCTGTATAACATTTTGTACAACAATATGGCAAGTTTGGTGTTGATCGTCTTGCAATCACAGTGTGTTAGGGTAGATTTTTTGTGCGAAAAATATGCTTCAATCTCCAATGATACTGAAATTCAGTGGCCTTCTGATCAGCAAATATGGCAGAAGATTGTCGACTGTGTGACAGGGGCTAAAATACAATTCTCCCCATTGCAGATGAAAGTGACAGGTCTCCAGTCTACAGTGGTACTGTCTGGGTGTTCACCAACATCAGTGGGATGATCACTCTACAGGAGGATGGCACCATCTACTCTGTTAACCACTACTTTGCCCTGGCCCTGTTTGGGTACCCCCAGGCAGACCTGCTTGGCAAGGTTAGTATGTAAATACGTTGTAAAACTGAACTCTGCCCATGAGTGGATGGGAGGAACTGAGTGACTCAAGGTGTTGTATTATGGTAAAATTCTACACTGTTATGCATCTCTTCCATATTTGTGTATGATCTTTCTATTGACTGAAAGTCATATTGCTCTATTTTATTGTACTAGGGTATATCTGATATGGCACAAAAAGTAAGGAACTTCAAGATTTGTCATGTTGCATGTACATGTATGTTGATATGTATATCCTTTGCCTTTGCTCACTCACTGTCCCATTTATCCAGTTTGATTAAAAAAATAGCACAAAATACTAGAAAGGTAATATTTGCAAGCAAATACAGAATGTTACCTTCACATGTTGTAGTCTAACACTGGCAACTGTTTTGTTCATTCTTATTTGAACACATTTCTAAATGTAGTGACCCGAGCCCCTCTAGATCTGACATTTGCTACATTATGTAACCGAACACCACATGGTGCCTGCTACTTTACCGGTTACCACGGTGACAGCCGTCTGGTCCAGGTCGTTGACCTTATTTGTGTGGAAAAGAAGAAGAAACAAAGCAAAAACAATATGTTCCCTTCTGTGAAGGTAACATAACTAGTAGTATATTCAATGTGGAATATCAAAACAGTAACCATTCCCGATAATAGATTAACCAAGCTATTTTGTTGTTTCCAGCCTGTCACAAATCTCATACCAGACTTTGAGCGACATGTGGACCTGATAGATACCAGCTCCATGCCTCTCCCACCGTTTGATGAAAGCAGTGAAGATGAGCTATCCATGCCTGATCTTATATCTACAGGAAAGAGCGACACTCAGAAGATACTAGACTTACAAAATGACTCAGAACACCAGAAACCACAGCCTGATAGAAGTTCAGAATCACACACAATTGAAAAGGCTGTGCCTTTGATCACAGACCAGTCAGAGGGCAGCCAGGAGCCTGAACAGAAGGCAGACAACATTTCAGCTGTACAGAGAATAGACAGCACACCTGTTCAGGAGGCAGACAGCAGCTGCAGTACACAGACAGTAGACAGCAATGCAGCTGACCATGTTGCAGACAAGCTTAGTTCAATGACAATAGACAGCAGTACAGCTGTGCAAGAGACAGACAGTACAAGTATAGCAACTGTAGAAAACAATTCTTTACAGAAAAAGGGCATTGATGAGAGGGTGAGAGTGGACAATGTTGAAAGCACTGAAAACCAAATAGACAGTATGGAAGGTAGCAATACTATTGAAAAAGTAAATGATGGTAGTACTGTTGTTAAAAATAACAACAGCAAACCCAGCTCACCAGTAACAGAGAGCACCAGTGTCTCACAGAAGGCAGATGACAACCCAGATAGAATGGACAGCAACCAGCTCACACAAGAGAATGAGTCATCTAATGCTGTCTGTGGTGACATCAAACAATCATCAGGTAGTCATGGAAAAGACAGCAACAGTCCTAGAGTACAGACAGCCGAGAGCTCAGAAAACCAGAGAACAGAGAGCACAGTCATTACAAGAACAGATGACCTTACCTTGCAGTCACCTGATGGCCACCAGGATGTGGCCAGTATTAAAGCTGTGAGAAGCAGCACACCAAACCACCTTGAACCTGGAAATGCTTCAACTAATCAGTGGATCAGGTAAAGGATGTCTGGATGTTGTGTCAAGATCAAACTTAAAGATACCTCAAATAGCTAGTTGCAACACCTTAATTGCAAAAGTCAGTCTTATTTACATACATAGTAGCCATTGTGAGAGGTTTCCAACTGCAAAACTCAGTGTTAGTCATTCGCAGTCCTGAGGCTGTTTACTAGAGGAAAGGCAGATGATTTTGATAGATAACAACTTTATAATGCCAAGTCACTCAGTATGTAGAAGAGGCATGATATAACATTACTGAAATGACCTAAAACATTATTGTTTCTATACAAACCCTGTACCTACAGCTCCAGTCTGGACATGCAGGAGGGAAGCTATGTTGGTTACTGCAGACACAGGAATGGTGCCAAGCTTGGTGAGAAACATTCAAATAACCTTCCTGACATGGCTTTATATGTGTAACTATTTGAAACATAGGAAACATTATAGCCTGGGTGTCAGTTAGTTTCCTGTGCCTCTCGACTGAATAGACCGTTGCACTGGATTACCAGCTGAAGTAAGGCAAGTAGCAACCTTAAGGCACATGCCACTTGTAGCATCTTGACCTCTGACCTCCATTCCTTATTTTGCCTTCTTTGGTTTTGACCTTTGAATGTTTATGGACTTGAGTATGGACACTAATTTTATTTTGACGCCTTGTTTTTCATGTGATCTACTGTATGTTGTCCACTGGTGTTTTAACTGAATTGTAAGTTAACAACGTCAAAAATGACGTTTTTCTCTTGTTTACAATATGTATGGTGGAAATCAAGTTTCAAAAGTTGTAAGGCCACCCACCTGTCTTGAGATGAAATAGATAGATAGATGAATGTCTGCCATCTTGCCTGCAGGCATCTTGTTCCAGATGAAGCGTGTGGTGCTGGACAATGGGAAGGAGCTGTGGTGCATGTGGGTGTCACGGGACCCCGGGGACGAGATTCCTGGCTCACAGTCTCATTCCCATGCCAACTTCACCCTGGGGTCCAACCTGACCAGTAGTCTGGAGGCCTCTGCGGTCAGTCTGGACACCAAGGCACTTCCAGCTGACCCGGAGCAGGAGTCAGCGGCAGCGGGACACTACGATCAGCGCTACAGAACACATCAGTGTATCGGCAAGGGAGCCTTTGGATTTGTGAAGGTAGCAGAGAGGAGGGCAGATGGAGAACAGGTATACAAATGTTCACTGCTGTTCAGCACTTCTCAGGATGTACCAAATTCATCCAGATACTAAAAACTTTTCTGCATAGTTTAAGTTAGTAATGATCGAATCATGCAAGGTACCGTGATTTTTAAGATTTTTAAGTATATGTTAAAATACAGACACAAAGACAATACCTTAATTGGCTTTTAGGTAAAAAAAGAAATACCTGAGTTAACTACTGTTTGTATGTAATCTTTCCTATGTTTTATTTACTAAATCAGTACGTGTATTGAAATGTTTGACTTTATTCCTTTGTTTTGCCTTAGGTTGTTGTCAAGTTCATCCGTAAGGCCAAGGTACTGGAGGAAAGCTGGGTGGAAGACTCCAGTTTGGGGCGTGTCCCTCTGGAAATATCCCTGCTAGCCAAGTTGGAACACCCCAACATTGTCACGGTATGAACAATAACTCATTACAACTCAGCCATGAAGGATCAGGTGTCTCTTTAGAGGATTAGTTCTGACTTATTTTTAAGGCATTAAATGGCAGAGTGTCTAGGCTGGCAGACACAAGATCAAGAGGTCACAGATTCAATTCCTGCCTATAAACTTTATGACCTAGAGAAATACACTTCAGATGACTTTCCTAACTCCATTCAGGTAAAAAATGGGTCCATGACTTGGTTAGGATGTAAAAGGCAGGAAAAGGTGATGGTTGGGCTCTGGCTTCTAAAATCTAATGCCATAGACGAGACACAGTGGATTAAAAAGTCATTGCTTCCTATGGCCTCCAAGGCTAATGGACTGTTAACTTTTCCTTGTGACTACCATGTACCTGACTTATTCATACAATTGTACTTGCTTTTTATGGAGTGTTGCTAGATTAGAAAATGTAGAATTGCTGTAGTATAGGCAATAGCATGACCCTATAGTTATCCTACATCCCACTAGATGTTGGAGGCTTTTGAGAATGAGGAGTTTTTCCAAGTGGTGATGGAGAAGCATGGTGGAGGCATGGACCTGTTTGAGTTCATTGACCGGCGTCCACACCTGGATGAACCCCTGGCCAGTTACATCTTCCGCCAGCTGGCTGATGCTACAGACTATCTCCACAGGCAGGGCATTCTCCACAGGGACATCAAGGTACCACTCACGACTGGCAATAGCACTGTTTTCTGGGATTTTAATACTCTTTATTACCTTCATCAAGAAGACAGGCAAAAACTGCCTGTCAGTACATTGTATGATCAGAGTTGTTTTTTTTTGTTTTTCTTTTGAAATTCTTGAAACACTAGACTGCATTTCTATATCGAGCGAAATTGCATATACCAATTTGAAAGGTATTTATTGCATATCATAATCTTGAATTTTCTATTGTAGGTTTCATTTTCTTGGATAAAACAGAGTTACAAATGTAGACTGAGACAGTTGACAAGGCTGTCAGTACTACTTAGTATTGGAAAGTACTATTTTACAAAGTACATGTATGTCCCATGTAAACAACAGCAGCCCATTGTGCAGATTTTATGTGAAAAATTTGCTCGCTAGCTCTTTATACCTTTAGAAATTACTGTATCCTGTGAGAAGTCATATTTATACTTGTCTTGAACAGGATGAGAACATCATCCTAAGTGAGAACTTCTGGATCAAGCTAATTGACTTTGGTTCCGCTGCCTACATGGAAGAAAACAAAATGTTTGCCACCTTCTGTGGGACAATGGAGTACTGCTCACCAGAAGTGCTCATGGGAAACTGGTAAGGTTAACCCAAGAGCTGTCTCCAGGACCCGTTCCTCCGTCCTGGGACAGATATTGCTTGTTGGGATGGAAAAGTTTCACTTTGAAAGGCGTAAACACATATATATGGGAGAGGGGAAATTTGACCAAGTCCATTAGAAAATCAGACCTTTTTTTGGCATAGAATTGCTGAAATTTTTTGTGACCTTGCAATGAAAGACTTAACAGTTAAATTTAACAACATGGGATCCCAATGAATGGGACATAGAAAATTTTAAGCTGGAGACAACCCTGATCTTAACATTTAGGTGGTTTATATGGCAGATGAGCAGAAAAATATATGATTTCATGTAGAAGCAGCTATCTGATGAAGAAATGATCTTGAGGAATGTAAGATATATTGTGAAAGGTTAACACAGAATGAACATGTACCAGTCCTGTATATCAAAGATGTCACTGCACCAGACTTCTGAATTGCTCAAGATACACCATGGATGTATGATATATGTTTAAATACACTCCGGTAAAGCATTGTCTAAATGATAGAGGTATGGATATGTCAGTATATGGCTGAGTTCACATTTTGTTTGTTGGGTCCAGGTACAGAGGTCCTGAGTTGGAGATGTGGTCCATAGGCATTACCCTGTACACTCTCATCTTTGGGGAGAACCCATTCTATGATGTAGAGGAGACCATTCGTGCTGTGCTCAGTCCTCCATTTGAAGTGTCTCCTGGTATGTACAATAAACATTGAATATCCTATGCAGACTCCAACCAACATCCTAGAATTCCCCTTGGTTCATAGTCTGCTTAACATTTCACAACTGTCGCATTGTACATAGGGTAATATATAAGAAAATGCCTAGTAAATGTTAAAACTTCCACCAATAATATCTGAAATAGAACTTGTCATTGATCCAGTCTTTTGTAGATTTAGCCTTGTAGAATAGTGCTTGTGTAGCAGAAGTTACCATATGTTGTACCTTGTGCAATTGTCGTACAATAAAGTCTATATTCCTCTGTTTGTCCCCCAGAGTTGATTGACCTGATCTCGTGGTTACTGCACCCCTCCCCCACGTACCGCTGCACCATGGACCAGCTGGTGGACCATGACTGGCTGCACCAGCCCTGTAACCCTCAGGACTACAGCTGGAACCATGTCCTACCTGATGGTACACATTGTCAATTACACTAACCAACAAACTTGTGTAGTACATTTGTATCTGTAAACCATTAATGCCTATTACGAGTAGATGCTGTATTGTCTTGCACAAATGTTTGGCATAAGGGCTATAAAGATGCAGATGGCACCACCCATATATATGCCAAGATGCCTGGGTCTCAAATACCATGTACTTGCAATTAGCCCTCGGGCACGAACTTGCAAATAAACTTCTTATGATTATGATTATGATTTAATTTTATGACAGAAGGAAAATCGATCTACCAATGAGTCTGTGAGCTCTAAATGACACTTTTGGTAGTATGCTTGGTGTTCTCTCAATCCTGGCGCAATTTTAGACATTAGCCAGCATTAACAGGTCCATTGGCCCTTTCCAATGTAAACAGGCGAAAAATATGCTCTAGTCTCCGGCAAATTTTAGATTTGCCGACCTTCTAGAAAACAAATACGACTTAAGCTTTATGTTTATTAGTAAAACAAGCTTGTATGTTATTTATGTGTCATGTAAAATGATGGAACTTTTCTGTTGTGTCCTGTACAGAGGAGGGCCACCCTGAGGAGGGTGTGGTTCCCCTGGGGAGTGACAGTGAATCAGAAGTGGAGGAACTCCAGCAGCACCTCCAGAAATGTCTGAACGACAAGGGCATGAACATGTCCATCTGATGTCACACCTGAGGACAGGAACACTGCATGTTCGATCAGCACTTCAACAGAATGTATTGTGTAAGGCTGACATTCTGTCTATACTATAGTAGTGTTAGCACTGTTCAGTCTATAATGTAGTAGTGTTAGCACTATTCAGTCTATGCTATAGTAGTGTTAGCACTATTCAGTCTATACTATAGTAGTGTTAGCACTATTCAGTCTAAACTATAGTAGTGTTAGTACTATTCAGTCTAAACTATAGTAGTGTTAGCACTATTCAGTCTAAACTATAGTAGTGTTAGCACTATTCAGTCTATACTATAGTTGTGTTAGTGCTATATCCAAATGTTGTGTTGAAGAATACATCATGAACAATGAAAACAATTCTGATGCAATGTTGGCGTACATCCAACAGAAATGTTGATAAATTCTATTTTAACTAGAGAAAAAGAAAACTCCTGTACGTTTGATGGTCAATTCACCAGCTCAGCTGATCCCCCTGAGTACTGCATATACAGCAGTACACAGTATGTTCTGAGGTAGTGCTATTGCAATCACAATTACCGGTATATCATAGGCCAGAAGGATTGTAAAACTTGGTAATTTATATTTCAGTGTGTACCATCCAAAGAGTAAAAATGTATGACAGTGACTTTGAGACTTTAGAGTTATCTAATATATAGCTATTGTGGAAGCCTGAAGATGGCCTAGATTTCTATCCATTAAAATTATTCAGACTAATAGAAGTGGCAAATGATTCTGATTAAAGAACCCTTTTCAGTATTACTACAACATCTTAGGATATCCAATACCTTTTACTATTTGTATGTTACAAGCAAATGTCATCCGTGTGAATTTGATACTTTTCATTAGTCTTTTCAATATCCATCATGTGTGAATGAAAAGAAAAGCAGAGAAAATTGATTAACCATGCTCTTGAAATGCCTTAGATAGAATATAGAATCAAAGTGTGAATTAGTTTTATAAGTTATTTTGTGAAGTTAACTTCTCATTTACTTTACAATGAAAAGTGTTGACCCTTTTGTCCTTTGTTTGATTTGAATTGTATTGTCCTTATTTGTGATGCCATGAGTTGCATAATTTACAAGACTTGTCATTGAGTTATTTGCCATGATTTTAAAATGCATTTTTGTGTGTGATCATTACATTACATAGATACCATAACATGTAGAATACTTTTGTGTTTGAGTGTGTCAGTTAGGAATGATTGATCTCTTAATATCTGTTTCCATGGCCAGTATTGAATGATGTTGCAGTTGAATATGCTGTCTTTTCGGAGAGTGCTTTTGTCTACATCAAATGGAACTCTATTGGTCATTTTTGTAGAATAAGATCTGATCATGAGGGAAGAAGTCACAAAACCTAAACATTATCAACTGTTCACATTATGCTACAAAAAAGTAAGTGTTAGAGCTACAACAGGACCCTTCCTCAGTGATTGGACCTTTAGTGTGCTTTCAGTTTTTGTTGATCTCCATCCAAAGTTTACCTTTTCTTTGCCATGATATTTAATGTCTGTATATCTTTGAGATACTTGCAAACAGCAGTCTGCATTAAAAGAGTATTGTCTAGTTGACTCCCCTGCTGCTAAACATTCTGTAAATGGCATTTTAGTCTTTGCCTCTTTGTACATGCTTTCACTTAAAAAAACATGCTGCACAATTTCTTTTCAAGACTGGGTGGTTTATTTTGTTGATCAAAGGAAATCTGGTTTACAATTTACATCTGACCATTGGCATACCAAATAGGTATGGGAACTCAATGTGAATAATGTACACTACCAATAACATTTGCTAAAACAACTGACTCAGATAGATGCTTTTACATTGAATAAGATAACGTAATCTTTCAAGATTTGATGTTTATTCTGTTACCATTTGTAGGATGTCATGTTTGATCATGTATCAGACGGTATCACGTCATGTGTAAAACTAGGCACTGCCGTTGGACTTGGCCTTGGTCAGCTGCTTCATCTTGAAGGTGAAAGCGATTGCTGCCAGAAAGACGTTACCAACGGTGACGGCCACCACGGCCAGCAGACCCTGGCTGCTCACCATCACATGGACCTCAGCTGGAGAAAACAGAAGATATTACTGTAGACTCCGAAATATTTTGTACATCATTAACGTTATATAGAAATGAGATTAAGGAACACCTTATAGGTTTTTATTGTCTTGTTTCAAGAGTAGGGGTGGGTACCAGTTTGGTGTATCGGTACAAAACCGTTTTTTGTCTTATTGGACCGGTCCGGAAAAAAACGAACCTGAAAAAAATCAGTTGACCAGATGTTGGACCGATTGCAGAGAGGAACAGAATAAATCGGTAGTATTTTGGGACTTAAGCAAGAAAATTACAAGGGCGAAGTTAAGGAGAGTCGATAGTCATTCACTGAACCAAATTTCTACAGTGAAACTTGGTCAAAGTTAGTGTTGTTTACATGAAGTTAGGATTTTAAAATGGCAGCGAAAGTCACTAAACAGAATCTTTACAAGCGAAATGGACCATTGTTTTGTGTATTTTGCCCATTCACAAGTTTTCATAGATAATCAGGTCCTGACCTGGACCTGATCTTCTAGACAAAAACCGTACCTGTACCTGAATTTTCTGTACCGGTACCCGCCTCTATTCAAGAGGGATAGCTATAGGCGTACTCGTAATTGCTGTGGCTTAACGACAATCCTCCAGGCGCCTCTTGTCTTTTTGGTTAACACTGAAGGAGATGAAAGTCTTCCCTTCTATTGTCTTGTTTCAACCTATTTTCATCCAACGTCTGTCTGCTAGCAACACATGCTAGCATCGTTCCTAAAATGCACAGAACATATTTAGTGAGAAAGACCATATTGTCCCTCCTACCTTGGCGACGGAGGGTGATGGGCGTGTCTGCGCTCCTCCTGACCCTGCTGACCTCCCGTGCACCAGTCTGGGAGTAGCAGGTGGAGAGCGCCTGCTGCACACAGGTCTGGTACTGCAGCACAGGCAACTCACACTGGTCATTCGCGCCTGCAGAGAGACAGGATTTTGCTTCTGTTGAGCCTTTATTCATGAAAGATTGCACTGATGGCTACTTTTAATTCATTAAGAGACTAGAGATGTAAGGGTCAAGCAATATGTAACACAGATAAAAGTCCTCATAACATTTTATATGGCATTTCAATCATTGATAACAAATTTAAAGTTGGGATATGGTCCGTTCATTTGGGTTGTTTCAGTCATATTGCAGAGGTCTCAAAAATAGGACTGAGTTGGGCCATACTCGTCCCCCTTTATAATTATTCTGGCCAATATCTACATTTTGTTTCATTCCACCAAGTGGTATAATAGAGACGAAGTTTAGCTAAGAAATAGCTCATGCATGACAATAAGTTAGCTGTTGTCACAGTACCGTCACAGACAGAGGCAGTCAGTTGGGCCATCTGGGCGTCCAGCGCGTCGTAGTCGGCCACGGTGGTGACGTACTGAGAGGTACTGGCGATCTGACTCAACTCCGTCTGGTCTACATTGGCTCCAACACCGATGGCGTGCATGGTGATGCCGGTTTGCTGGGCCGCGCTGGATGGGGCTAAACAACAACATTCACGGATTGCATCAAAAGAAGGAAGCGACAGTAGAAAAGGAAACATTAATTTAGAGAATGGTTCACGTAACGGTGGGTTGTCCTGATTTTAAATTTAGAAATGCCTAACGTTATTACGTATACAGTCAAAACTTCCCAACAAAACAACTCAGTGGACCAAGCAAATCTGTTCTGTGTGGACAGGTGGTCATTATAGACTGGATTCTTGATCCAAGAGACAGTAAAAAGCAGTCACATTGGCAAGTTGCTCCTAACGCTAGAATACCAGGCCACTTGCACTTGGTATTTCAGGTAAGTTTGAAATAAACTTTGAAAGCACTGCAGAGAATTGTGACATTACGTCCAACATCATCACTAGACTTCCCGTCAGTCACCACGATGGCGATTTTGGCCACGCCCGGTCTCCATTGGCTGTTATCCTTCATGTACGTGATGGCTGCTCCAGTAAGCGTGCCTCCTCCCATGTACACGATGTTGTCGATGGCGTTGAGGACAGCAGTCTTGGTGAAGTGGGCATTGAGGGAGAACTCTTCTTGCACAGTTGAGCTGTACTGAATCACGCCAACCTGAAGACAAAGGTCATTTGAAGTCGATGAAGTCATAATGAAATGTACATCCTCAATGTAGGGAAGGCCCTCGTCTTTTAAATTTCTTAAAAGTTAAAGTTTATTGGTTAATCCTGATCCTATTATAGCCTGGTAATCATTCTGCTAAGACTCCGAACGATGTGCAACCAAACATTTGACAGATCGCTCGACGGCTTTCGTACACTAATTAGTTTTGTGTGTTTTCCCGACTTTTGCATTAAATCTTTATGTGCGTCAGCGTCATACTGCAACTATGGATGCAAGGGTCACACAAATCTAATCCTGCTCGCTCAATGCTCTCACTCCGTTGAGTTCCCTCGGATTCTCTCTTTGACTAGTCTCTCGGGCCCCCTTTCCACTAGACGGTGATCGTTGAGTACAACGACCAAAATCGGATCTAACAGTCAATTTCATCAACGAAATATGATGCATGGTGTAGAAATCACAATGCTCTCCAAACGTAAGAAAATTCAAAGAAAATTCATTCTTTATCCATAAGATATGTTGCAAAATCTGCAAACACTTTCGTCGCTCAGCGGTTGCAGCGCAGGTGAAAAGGGGGCCGCTTACGTCTTATGCACTTGTGTTTTTGGACCGCATGACGTTCACGTTTCTACCTTAGTATCTGCTGCACTGATGACGAACTGCGAAACGACGTTCTTCATGAAGGTCTTGGCTTTCTCGAACTCCGTGGCACCAACGCTGCCGGAGCCGTCGATGACGAACACCAGGTCCACAGGTGCCTGGCAGCTGCCGAGTGCCACAGGGGGGTTCACAACCACGGGCGCTGTGGACAGCCGAGACAGGGTACGCTAGAGTCAGTTCGGCGGCTTCCCAGTACTCGAAATTTGCTTACGACTTAAGCATATTTTTAATGTAAAATAAGTTTGTTATGAATATGACAGCGTCCAGTTAACTTACTGCAGACGCCACAGAAAGCGTGACAAGCAGCCTGTACATAGTCCACTTGACAGGATTCCACTGTAGGCCAACCAGGGTTAGCTCCGCAGAGAGTGCTGGAATCCGCACACACGTCTGAGGAAAGAACACAAGGTAAGTCTTACTTCAAAAGCTGATTATTTTACATTTATACATGATACTTCCGAATCCCAGATGGTGGATTCCAGTGATTCGCGATTCTGCCCGGTTTGTTACTGTCGCCCACTCGATATTCAGACAAGTCGCAAAAAAAATTTATGTAAATGAGCACAGTCTTTGGGACGGGACGTTATGCTGTTCATTGTTCATCGTGCTTGTCGAATAGAGTAAGTGGAATTTCTCCACTTCAACGAACCTATAGATACTGTACATAGTGTCTATCTTTATGTCACGACCAGCAGAATAATATTTCTTCTGTGAGCTAAACTGGTTCGAGATCACTTTTCCAAATGAGATAGTTAAATGAAAAGATTTTTAGTGATTTTTTAAAAGATGAATTCACCTTCCCGCTTGACTGCTTGATTCATTTTGCTTTCTTCTTGAAACATTCAAAGTTACTTAGAATGGCGAGTATATTTAGTGCTGCAAATGTTTTATTGTATGGGTGCAGACTTAAGATACGTTAATCAACTTCTGTACTGCAAAATCTGTTGACATACGTACTTTCGTAAACCTGTATGTATGATATCATATTACCTGAGCAGGTAGGTCCATCCCAGCCATCGGCACAGACGCAAGTACAGCTGCCTTGGTCGACAACACCTCCATTTGCACACGACAGAGAACAGACTAACAAGAAATAAACAAAAAAGTCATTTTTCTAAATTTTTCATATGTGAGGAATCATGCCAATATCTACATTCCCCGTTGAGGAGATACCATGCCTTTCCTGACCTGTCTAAAGCGGCAAGTATTGATGTTATCATAGATTTAGACTAAACGAACATAGATCAAATGTTCACGGAAACGTAGATCAAATATTTACACAAACATGGATCAAATGTTTACACAAACATAGACCAAATGTTCACACAACATCAAATTTTCACTCAAATGTACACGAAATGTTCAAGTAAAGGCACTCGTCGGTCTCACAGAACGATGAATAGTACTACATGTAAATTCTACGCAATGTACCAATTGTTCACAAGAATATCTATCCAAAATGTTCACAATCCTTTGAAAGAACAAACAAAAAATGTCACATTTTTGTTAATGTGATTAACCTCAGAACCCACAAGCTATATTTGCACCAATAATGTACAATATGTATAAAAGAACGTATCAGTACCTTCACAGGTCGGTCCTGTCCATGACCCCACACAGACACAGTCGCAGGTATCTTCACCATACAGGTTAGGGTCGTTACCGCGGCTACCGCCATTCTTACACTCGGGGTTTGTGGGGCAGCCTGCAAGGAAAATGTACATTAGTTCTTTTCTGCCTTAGATACCACTGCCATCCATCATCAGTAAAGGTCCCTGAGAGTTTTACAATCATGTGGCCGTTTTGGACCATGAAATGAACACAAGTAATTTTAGATTAATTTATGTACACTTGTGTACATGATTATGCACGGATGTGTGACATAATATCAGTTGTATCATTTTTTTTACAAATCCATACAAAGGTCTAACACCCATTTATCAACTGAAAGGGAAAGGAAAAGGTAAGATATACGTACTGCAAGTGCCGCAGAACTCAGGGCAGGCGGCGAGTACATAGGTCTCTGAGCACAGGCCGACATCAGGCCATCCAGGACTGTTGCCACACAGGGAGACCGTGTTCTGACAAGATGCTGCGTGTGGAATAGATATTGTCGTCAACCTGCCAGATACGTCTAGCAATGATCGGATAATGTTGATATATAAAGTAACGCCCACTTTCCACCAGAATCTGGTTGCTATTCTCCAAATAGAGGTTTATGACGGGGGAGGAGCTCGTGAAAAGCATTGGATGCGATTTTTTCCTATCTTGTAAATAAAGACTACTGGCCCCTCCCGAAAACTCTGTTTTGAAAATTCTCGGTTGCCTGCCACCGATGAGCGAGAAAAAGTATGACAAATCGCGATTTTACAGGCAATTTCCACTACGTTTTGAGTGTTTTATAGTAGCATGTTTTTGCACCGTGTAGCATATTCCAATAATAAAAGAAATGGTCACGGAAATGCATTTTTGGTTGCTCAACAATTCGATCATCATCTAGTAAAAAAGGAGAAATCCTATCTTGTGCATTTAACTTTTGTCCATAAACGAATCCTGAATTAAACAAACATTTTAGACATTTTCAACAAACGAGTTTACACTTACGTGTTTCACAGTGTGGTCCCTCCCATCCCGGCAGGCAGTTGCAGGTGTAGCCATTCTGGCCTGGCTGGTTAACACAGGCGGCACCGTTCTGGCACTGGTGGTTCACACAGTAGTTCGCTGGAGTGGAAGGCAGGACAAATCTCTATGTCACTGGTAACGTAAGGTAATAAGGTAGTGCTATATCCTTTTTGATGATGTAAGGGCAGCTGTGGGTTGTTCCGCCCCTATGTCTAACGCACGGTATGGAAGGCTGTCCCC